>NW_019943764.1:30594-45287 GCF_002910315.2 Salvelinus sp. IW2-2015 | reverse complement strand
GTATACAGAATGGTGTCGTCTGCGTAGAGGTGTATCAGAGAATCACCAACAGCAAGAGCAACATCATTGATGTATACAGAGAAGAGAGTCGACCCGAGAATTGAACCCTGTGGCACCCCCATAGAGACTGCCAGAGGTCCGGACAACAGGCCCACCGATTTGACATAGTGAACTCTATCGGAGAAGTAGTTGTTGAACCAAGCGAGGCAATCATTTGAGAAACCAAGGCTGTCGAGTCTGCCAATAAGATTGTGATGATTGACAGAGTCGAAAGCCTTGGCCAGGTCGATGAATACGGCTGCGCAGTAATGTCTCTTATCGATGGCGGTTATGATATCATTTAGGACCTTGAGCGTGGCTGAGGTGCACCCATGACCAGCTCTGAAACCAGATTGCATAGCGGAGAAGGTATGGTGGGATTTGAAATGGTCTGTAATTTGTTTGTTTACTTTGTTTTTGAAGACCTTAGAAAGACAGGGTAGGATAGATATAGGTCTGTAGCAGTTTGGGTTAAGAGTGTCCCCCCCTTTGAAGAGGGGGATGACCGCGGCAGCTTTCCAATCTTTGGGATTCTCAGACGATACGAAAGAGAGGTTGAACAGGCTAGTAATAGGGGTTGCAACAATTTCGGCAGATAATTTTATAAAGAGAGGGTCCAGATTGTCTAGCCCGGCTGATTTGTAGGGGTCCAGATTTTGCAGCTCTTTCAGAACATCAGCTATCTGGATTTGGGTGAAGGAGAAATGGTGGGGGCTTTGGCAGGTTGCTGTGGAGGGTGCCGGGCAGTTGACCGGGGTAGGGGTAGCCAGGTGGGAAGCATGGCCAGCCATAGAGAAATGCTTACTGAAATTCTCACTTACAGTGGATTTATCGGTGGTGACAGTGTTTCCTAGCCTCAGTGCATTGGGCAGCTGGGAGGAGGTGCTCTTATTCTCCATGGACTTTACAGTGTCCCAGAACTTTTTTGAGTTAGTACTACAGGATGCAAATTTCTGTTTGAAAAAGCTAGCCTTAGCTTTCCTAACTGCCTGTGTATATTTGTTCCTAACTTCCCTGAAAAGTTGCATATCACGGGGGCTATTCGATGCTAATGCAGAATGTCACAGGATGTTTTTGTGCTGGTCAAGGGCAGACAGGTTTGGAGTGAACCAAGTACTGTATCTATTCCTAGTTCTACATTTTTTGAACGGGGCATGTTTATTTAAGATGGTGAGGAAGGGACTTTTAAAGAATAACCAGGCATCATCTACTGATGGGATGAGGTCAATGTCATTCCAGGATACCCCGGCCAGGTCGATTAGAAAGGCCTGCTCGCAGAAGTGTTTTAGGGAGCGTTTGACAGTGGTGAGGGGTGGTTTGGTCGCAGACCCATTACGGATGCAGGCAATGAGGCAGTGATCACTGAGATGTTGATTGAAAACAGCAGAGGTGTATTTGGAGGGCGAGTTAGTTACGATGATATCTATGAGGGTGCCCGTGTTCACGGATTTGGAGTTGTACCTGGTAGGTTCATTGATCATTTGTGTGAGATTGAGGGCAATCTCAATTGCTTTTTATAAAACATATTTTCATTAAGAAAAACTTTATTTCAATGAGTACCAAATATTTCCAGCAGATATAGTCCAGGGAAAAGCCAGTTGTTAGTTCTGAGGTTCTGAAGTTGCCAAACAAACAGGCTGGTAGTTAATTCTATTGGCATGTTTTGACCCGGCCCTTAATTCTGTTGGGATGTTTTGACCTGGCTGTTAATTCTGTTGGGATGTTTTGACCCGGCCCTTAATTCTGTTGGGATGTTTTGACCTGGCTGTTAATTCTGTTGGGATGTTTTGACCTGGCCGTTAATTCTATTAGGATGTTTTGACCCGGGCGTTAATTTTATTCATTTTACAGTATTTGCTATGTTAAACAAATCATTGGCAGGTGGGGTGGCAGGTGGGGTGACTAAATGCTAGGCAAGAAGCATGGGGAAATAATGTCTAGATGCTTTTTTCTAGGGGAAATTAAGTTTATAAATTGCCTGGCTGGGCTGTGGGACAGTGAATGCGCATTGATAAATCTAATGGAACTTTTAACAGGCATTACCTTGTGCTATAACTCCCTGCTATCAACCAATCAGCACCTAGTATCCAAACAAACCGTGGTATAATCTGGAATGCCCTTTCCTTCCTCTTTTCAGTAACCTCTGTCTTCTATTTTAGCACTAGCCTAGCATTATCCCAAGCTGCTCAGTTCCTGTTCAGATAACACCTCTTCTCTGTCAAGATCCAGATGAGCTGACAGCTTAGAGGTGTGATCGATTTCAGCTTGAACAGTTTGAAACAGATTTAATTGTTCAGTTGGTCATTTGATAAAAGGATTGTTGATGTTTAGACCAGGATTCACTGAAGTTCACAACTCTCTCTCTCTCTCTTATCCCTCTCTATCGCTCCCTCCCTCTCCCCACTTCCCTCTCTTTCTCTCCCCCACCTATCTCTCTCTCTTTCGCTCTTTCACTCTCCCCTCTCTTCTCTCTCTCTCTCTCTCTCTGCTCTCTCTCTCTCTCTCTCTCTTCTCTCTCTCTCTCTTCTCTCTCTCTCTCTCTCTCTCTCTCTCTCTCTCTCTCCTCTCTCTCTCTCTCTCTCCATCCCCTCTCTCCTTCCCCCGTCTCAGGACCCAGATTCCCTCTCAGATAATCAGACTAATGATCTGACAGAGAAACAAAATTACTTTAATTAAATCTGAATTGTTAGCAGTTAATACCTCTGAAAGTCACCTACTGCCTTCCTAATAAATAACCATTATAGGCTGCATCCTAAATGCACCTTATTCCCTATATAGTGCACTACTATAGACCAGCGTCCTATGGCACCCTATTCCTTATATAGTGCACTACTTTAGACCAGAGCCCTATGGCACCCTATTCCCTATATATAGTGCACTACTTTAGACCAGAGTCCTAAGGCACTATATAGGGAATAAGGTGCCTTTTGGGACACAGCTATTATACAGTTTCTTTAGTAAATCTCCACAACTCTTAATTAAAACTAAAACTCAAAACAGATCATCAAAACGGCAGTTCATTCAAAACACTAGGCACATTGACTATGTACAACACACACACACACAAACAGTCACTTTGTTACCAATAATTGTTTAATGTAGAAATACAAGATTCACATTGCAATACGTGTTCACATAATGTAACTGCCGTTCACAGTGCAATGCCCACATTGCTTTGCTATAATTGTCTTCTCGGTTGTTAAAATACTACTACTTAATCCGATTGCTCTTAACTAATGATCACTTAAACATTTGGTAAACCTATAGATTTTTACATATAAAGTGGTTTTGTCTTATACAGATTTTGACAACTACCTAATGAAAATGTAAGTCTGTAAAATAGAAACATTAAAACAATGATTTATTTATTTATGTACTATTATGATTTTACATCACTGTTTAATCAAATCAAAGTGTAATTGGCCGTGTTTACAGCAGACATTACAGAAGGTGCAGTGTAATGCTTGTGTTTATAGCTCCTACAGACCTGTATTTCAATACCAATACAATACAATACCAATACAATACAATACAATACAATACAATACCAATACCAATACAATACAATACAATACAATACAATACAATACCATACCATACCAATACAATACAATACAATACAATACAATACAATACAATACCATACCATACCATACCATACCATACCATACAATACCATACAATACCATACCATACCAATACCAAACAATACAATACCAATACAGTACAATACAATACAATACCAATGCAATATAATATAATGCAATACAATACAATACAATACAATGCAATACATTAGAATACCAATACCAATACAGTACAATACAGTACAGTACAATACAATACAATACAATACAATACAATACAATACAGTACAGTACAATACAATACCAATACAATACAATACATTACCAATACAATACCATACAATAGAATACAATACCAATACCAATACCAATACAATACAATACCAATACAATACAATACAATACAATACAATACAATACAATACAATACAATACAATACAATACAATACAATACAATACCATACAATACCATACAATAGAATACAATACCAATACCAATACAATACCAATACCAATACAATACAATACAATACAATACAATACAATTACAATACAATACAATACCAATACCAATACCAATACCAGTACAGTACAGTACAGTACAATAAAATACAATACAATACAATACCAATAACAATAACAATACAATATGTAAATAATCCAGAAAGTAAAAAACAAGAATAAAATGCATCCCCTATTTATTTATTTTATTTTATTTCACCTTTATTTAACCAGGTAGGCTAGTTGAGAACAAGTTCTCATTTACAACAGCCACCTGGCCAAGATAAAGCAAAGCAGTGCGACACAAACAACAACACAGAGTTACACATAAACAAACATACAGTCAATAACACATAGAAAAAAAAGAAAAAAAAATTCTATATACAGCGAGTGCAAATTAGGTAAGATAAGGGATTTAAGGCAATAAATAGGCCATGGTGGCGAAGTAATTACAATATAACAATTAAACACTGGAATGGTAGGATGTGCAGAAGATGAGTGTGCAAGTTGAGATACTGGGGTGCAAAGGAGCAAGATATATAAATAAATACAGTATGGGGATGCGGTAGTTGGATGGGCTATTTACAGATGGGCAATGTACAGGTGCAGTGATCTGTGAGCTGCTCTGACAGCTGGTGCTTAAAGCTAGTGAGGGAGATATGAGTCTCCAGCTTCAGTGATTTTTGCATTCGTTCCAGTCATTGGCAGCAGAGAACTGGAAGGAGAGGCGGCCAAAGGAGGAATTGGTTTTGGGGTGACCAGTAGATATACCTGCTGGAGCGCGTGCTACGAGTGGGTGCGCTCTATGGTGACCAGTGAGCTGAGATAAGGCGGGGCTTTACCTAGCAGAGACTTGTAGATAACCTGTAGCCAGTAGGTTTGGCGACGAGTATGAAGCGAGGGCCAACCAACGAGAGCGTACAGGTCGCAGTGGTGGTAGTATATGGGGCTTTGGTGACCAAACGATGGCACTGTGAAAGACTACATCCAATTTTTTGAGTAGAGGTGTGTAGGCCATTTTATACAGTGAACACGTATCCGAAAGGAAGTTGCTGGGTCTTTTTGATGGAAGGATGGCAATACAGTACTGTAATACCTTAATATAGGCCAATACAGTACTGTAATACCGTAATATAGGCCAATACAGTACTGTAATACCATAATATAGGCCAATACAGTACTGTAATACTGTAATACCGTAATATAGGCCAATACAGTACTGTAATACTGTAATTTAGACCAATACAGTACCTAATACTGTAATATAGGCCAATACAGTACTGTAATACCGTAATATAGGCCAATACAGTACTGTAATACCATAATATAGGCCAATACAGTACTGTAATACTGTAATACCCTAATATAGGCCAATACAGTACTCTAATACTGAATATAGGCCAATACAGTACTGTAATACTGTAATAGTGTAATATAGGCCAATACAATACTTGTAATACCTTAAATATACGCCAATACAGTACTGTAATACCGTAATATAGGCCAATACAGTACTGTATACTGTAATGTATGCCAATACAGTACTGTAATACCGTAAATAGGCCAATACAGTACTGTATACTGTAATGTATGCCAATACAGTACTGTAATACCATAATATAAGGTCAATACAGTACTGTAATACCTTAATATACGCCAAACAGTACTGTAATACTGTAATATAGGCCAATACAGTACTGTAGATACTGTAATATGGGCCAATACATACTGTAATACTGTAATATAGGTCAATACAGTACTGTAATACCAAATATAGGTCAATACAGTACTGTAATACCTTAATATACGCCAATACAGTACTGTAATACCGTAGTATAGGCCAATACAGTAACTGTAATACTGTAATATAGGCCATACAGTACTGAATACTTAATATAGGTCAATACAGTACTGTAATACCGTAATACTAGGCCAATACAGTAATGTAATACTGGTAATATAGACCAATACAGGTACTGTAATACCGTAATAGTAGGCCAATACAGTACTGTAATATTGTAATATAGGCCAATACAGTACTGTAATATTGTGAATATAGGCCAATTACAGTACATTGTAATTAACCGTAATATAGGCCAATACAGTAATGTAATACTGTAATATAGGCCAATACAGTACTGTAATAGTGTAATATAGGCCAATACAGTGCTGTAATAGTGTAATATAGGCCAATACAGTACTGTAATACTGTAATAGTGTAATATAGGCCAATACAGTACTGTAATACCATAATATAGGTCAATACAGTACTGTAATAATGTAATACTGTAATATAGGCCAATACAGTACTGTAATACCAAATATAGGTCAATACAGTACTGTAATACCGTAATATAGGCCAATACAGTAATGTAATACTGTAATATAGGCCAATACAGTACTGTAATACCGTAATATAGGCCAATACAGTACTGTAAATTGTAATATAGGCCAATACAGTACTGTAATACCGTAATATAGGCCAATACATTATTTTAATACCGTAATATAGGCCAAACAGTACTGTAATACTGTATATAGGCCAATACAGTACTGTAATACTGTAATATACGTCAATACAGTACTGTAATACTGTAATATAGGCCAATACATTATTTTTAATACCGTAATATAGGCCAATACAGTACTGTAATACTGTAGTATAGGCAAATACAGTACTGTAATACCATAATATAGGTCAATACAGTACTGTAATACTGTAATATACAGTACTGTAATACTGTAATACTGTAATATACAGTACTGTAATACTGTAATATAGGTCAATACAGTACTGTAATACTGTAATATAGATCAGTACAGCCTGTTAAAGGAAGAGTCATAGCATAGCTCCTTCAGAGTAACCAGGAAGTAATTACCACTAGTAACCAGGAAGTAATTACCACTAGTAACAATATAAACTCTGGTAATCTTGCCATGATTGTCGGCCATCTTTTCCAAGTTATATGCAGCTTCGTGTCTGTGTCCGCTGAGGCTAAGCCAACATTTACCATTAACTTTAACTACATCAATCACACGTTCCGTGACCTGCCTCCTCTTTCTGACCTGGTCTCGTTGACCTGACATTTGCTTATCACACAGAAGGGTTACGGATGTCTGCTTTGCTGGCTCTGAGGAAAAAAGGCTTCTGCACTTGCTCTATGGGTCTTGTTTCTCTCATGTACCCTTTACTCTCTGATGGGCATGTTTCCAGGCCAGGCTGAAGGTTTTGGCTGAAGGTTTTACGAATGCGAGACATACTGAGCAGAACAAAGGAGTGAGTTACTTCATAGTATGTCATCCATTTTCTGTTCGTGCCATCTTCTGAGGTGGAAGACATCGGGAAGGACTCTTTGAGGGGTTTGTTTTGGGTGATACTGGAAAAAATAAGTCAAAATCCTTGGACTGAGGACGGGCAGAATAATCAAACGGATTTTCAGTGCTTTCGCTGTCCCTTTCTATTTTCCCTGTACTGGGCTCTGAACCTCTCCCTCATATCTCTCTCCCTCATATATCTCTCTCTCTCTCTCGCTCTCCCTCATATCTCTCTCTCTCTCTCTCTCTCTCGCTCTCATCTCTCTCCCTCATAGCCCTCTCCCTCATATCTCTCTCTCTCTCTCTCCCTCATATCTCTCTCTCTCTCTCTCTCGCTCTCTCTCCTCTCTCTCTCTCTCTCTCTCTCTCTCTCTCTCTCTCCTCTGCTCTCCCTCATATCTCTCTCCTCATATCTCTCTCTCTCTCTCTCTCTCTCCCTCCCTCATATCTCTCTCCTCATATCCCTCTCTCCTCAATCTCTCTCTCTCTCTTCTCTCTCTCTCTCTCTCTCCTCTCTCTCTCTCTCTCTCTCTCTCTCTCGCTCTCCCTCATATCTCTCCCTCATATCTCTCTCTCTCTCTCTCTCTCTCCTCTATATCTCTCTCCCTCATATCTCTCTCCCTCATATATCTCTCCCTCATATCCCTCTCCCTCATAGCTCTCTCTCTCTCTCGCTCTCCCTCATATCTCTCCCTCATATCTCTCTCCTCATATCTCTCTCTCTCCCTCATATCCCTCTCCCTCAAAGGTCTCTCTCTCTCTTTGCTCTCTCTCTCGCTCTCTCTTTCTCTCTCTCTCTCTCTCTCTCTGCACATCTGGTTGCTCTGCAGAATGAGATTCCACATTGTAAATAACACTAAATTTAAACTTGTATTACTTGTGCAGTCATCGTTTGTATGCCCGCCCCCGATTACAGTCCTACTGGTAATCTCATAAATAAAGCACATATGAATCTAAAAATCATAGCCTCCATGTTTAGGTTTGTGCTCTTCAGTTGTACCTGAAGGTTCCTGCTCTGAGTCTGACTCTGAACTGACCACCATCTCCAGTTCTGCAGGAGCACCTGAAGCTCTAGTGCTGCTGCTGCTTCCTTCTCCACCTTTACAAAGAAAACACTCTGTTATCATACTATCAGTAGTGTAGCAGTAGGCTACATTAATACAGCTTTACAAAGAAAAGACTCTGTTATCATACTATCAGTAGTGTATCAGTAGGCTACATTAACACACCTCTGGAAAAAATGAAACGTGGTCTCTCAATTTTTCCCAGAGCTGTATATTATTGTAGTAAATTGTAATACTGGTACTAATGGCGCTAATGATCTTTGTCATTGCCTGTGCTGTGTCACACAGGCTACTGTGTTCCGTTCATGGATGTATTATGGTTAACGTTACTATAGCCTGTTTGTGCACTTTCCCTAGCTTATGAGGCATGAGTCATGACTGAATGCTGGCAAGTCCATAGTCTAGGTTGACTATTTTTTACTAGTTGAAATATATTGCCTTCAATGTCATGTTATGATGTAATTCCTCCACGAAGACGTAATACGTGCAAACTGTTTAGCCTACCGGCCGTTGTGTCACTGTTATTAGCTAGGCGACTTAGCTAGCCGTGCTACTTAGCTAGCCATGCTACTTAGCTAGCCATGCTACTTAACTAGCCATGCTACTCAGCTAGCCATTCTACTCAACTAGCCATCCTACTTAACTAGCCATGCTACTTAACTAGCCATGCTACTTAGCTAGCCATGCTGGGTGTCAGTGTGTGTGTTTTTGACTGACCTGGTACCTTACTGGCAAACATGTTGCTTATTTTTCTGCGTCTGTGGCAAGGTTCTTTCTCTTTTTCTATTCTCTCCCTCTCTGCTCCGCATATCCTTTTCTGACTCTCCATTTCGCCGTGCGTCTAAAAATGTTATCCGTAGAGAGGCAGGTAGACGGTTGCTATGTGCGTCGCGGAGAGACCTGATGTCATTTTTGGCGCGGGGACAGAGCAGCGAGTGAGTGAGAGTCGATTCTCCGTCAACTCATTCCTCCTTGCTATGTTATCGCTGGTCAAGTTGACTATTCACGGCAGGCCAAAACGATCGGCCAGTCCGCCATTGGTGAGCGGTTTGCTGATGTCAATGAGTGTCCCATGGTGACAATGGGGTTATGGTATGGGCAGGCATAAGCTACGGATAACAAACACAATTGCATTTTATCGATGGCATTTTGGATGCACAGAGATACCGTGACGAGATCCTGAGGCCCATTGTCATGTCATTTGTCATCCGCCATTACCTCATGTTTCAGCATTATAATGCATGGCCCCATGTCACAAGGATCTGTACACAATTCCTTGAAGCTGAACATTTCCCAGTTCGCCCATGGCCTCAGGAGATATGTCACCACATTGAGCATGTTTGGGATGCTCTGGACTGACGTGTAAGGCAGTGTGTTCCAGTTCCCGCCAATATGCAGCAACTTCGCACAGCCATTGAAGAGGAGTGGGACAACATTCCACAGGCCACAATCAACAGCCTGGTCAACTCTATGTGAAGGAGATGTGTCGCACTGCATGTAACAAATGGTGGTCACACCAGATACTGACTGGTTTTCTGATCCACGCCCCTACTTTTTGTTGTTGTTGGTAACTGTGACCAACATATGCATATCTATATTCCCAGTCATGTGAAATCCATAGATTAGGGCTTAATGAAATGTATTCATTTCCTGATATGAACTGTAACTCAGTAAAAATATTTTAAATTGTTGCATGTTACGTTTATATTTTTGTTTTGTGTAGACTACCGTTCAAAAGTTTGGGGTCACTTAGAAATGTCCTTGTTTATAATAGTGACACTAATAATAGTGACACAACGGCCGGTAGGCTAAACAGTTTGCACGTATTACGTCTTCGTGGAGGAATTACATCATAACATGACATTGAAGGAAATATATTTCACCTAGTAAAAAATAGTCAACCTAGACTATGGACTTGCCAGCATTCAGTCATGACTCATGCCTCATGAGCTAGGGAAAGTGCACAAACACATAGAGTTGACCAGGCTGTAGAAAGAAAAGCAACATTTTTTGTCCATTAAAATAACATCAAATTGATCAGAAAAACAGTTCATCAGCCGTTTTCCAGCTACAATAGTCAATATACTACTCCCTTCACAGAACAGCGCAAACTGGCTCTAACCAGAATAGAAAGAGGAGTGGGAGGCCCCGGTGCACAACTGAGCAAGAGTACAAGTACATTAGAGTGTCTAGTTTGAGAAACAGACGCCTCACAAGTCCTCAACTGGCAGCTTCATTAAATAGTACCTGTAAAACACCAGTCTCAACGTCAACAGTGAAGAGGCGACTCCGGGACGCTGGCCTTCTAGGCAGAGTTGTAAAGAAAAAGCCATATCTCAGACTGGCCAATAAAAAGAAAAGATTTAAGATGGGCAAAAGAACACAGACACTGGAGAGAGGAACTCTGCCTCGAAGGCCAGGCTATTTAATGAAGATCCCAGTTGAGGACTTGTGAACCCGAAAATGAACCTAATTTCAAAGTCTGAAAAATACATATTTTCAATGTCCGCAAAAAAAATATTTTGAACTTCTGGAGAATAAAAATATATTTTCAATGTCGGGAAAAAACATATTTAAACTTCCTGAAAAGACATCTTTTCACCTTTCATTCAGAACCTAAAATGAACCTAACTTGAATGTCTGGAAAATATGTATTTTAAGCGGCATTTTGGTTACTGGGTTTAGATTTCTGGTAACACACTGAAAAGTAACTTCACACTGTTGATCAGTCAGTGTAAATTTGGATTAAAATGGCTTGAAGACAATAGCGTTGACAGGATGATGTTCTGAATATATATCGGGGTGAGAAATAGCCTAGTGGTTAGAGTGTTGGGCTAGTAACTGAAAGGTTGCAAGATTGAATCCCCCGAGCTGACATGGTAAAAATCTGTCGTTCTGCCCCTGAATAAGACGGTTAACCCACTGTTCCCCGGTAGGTTGTCATTGAAAATAAGAATTTGTTCTTATCTGACTTACCTAGTTAAATAAAGGTTAAAAAAAATGCATTGTAAGGGCTGGAATTTGCTCTGGATGCTAGAACACTGATGTCTGTCTTGTGTGTTGATCTAGCTAGCTAGATGTGTACAGTCACTGCAATGCACAGCTGATGTGCTACTTGCATTGGCCTGGTTTAGATTCAACATAGCTAACGGTTTCTTAGCAAGACAATTTGTTTTAGAAGCTACAGTTTGGGTTGTGAGAGGCTGGTCTTGGTTTAGGTAAACGTAGGCTAGCTAGCAGTTGTTTGTGCTGAAACAGAGATCTGGCTGAACACAAAGCTATTTTAGCCTTTTTCTTATGACCCTTTAAAAAAAATCTGGTATGTGGTTCTCGGTATCTGCTGGACGGCTCATGAGGAGAGGCGGGGATTGCGTTGAGCACCTCCAATCAAGTTGTTTTGACATTGGTGTCATATTGGCTTGGATATGATGGTAGGTGTGACTAATGTATGCATGGATACAACTATTATGTTTAATATAAATAACATTATAGTCATTATAATATTTGTTAGTTAAAAAATTAAAGTTGGCATTAAATAAATTTTTTACAAGAAAACATAATTTCAGATAGTATGAAGGAATAAAACAAGTGGGAAGGAATTAAAACAACCTAATTTCTATTATAAAACCACATCTGTTTTTAGTAGTCGCATGTTGTTTACCGCTGTTGCACAGTGCTGCCATATGGCCAAAAATTATTTTACATTAGTCTTTGGGGCCCATTGTAAAGTGGCACATTATTTTAGGCTGTGGGTTTTTTGTGTTTGTTTGTTATGGTTCTATCATAAACATTTGGGGGACCTGTGTGTGTGTCGTGTGTGTGGTGTTGTGGTAGTTGTGTTGTGGTGTGGTGTGTTGTGTGTGTTGTTGGTGTTGTGAGGTGTGTTTGTGTGGTGTGTGGTGGTGTGTGGGTGTGTGTGCGTGTGTGTGTGTGTGTGTGTGTGTGTGTTGTGTGGTGTGTAGGTGGGGGCTTGTATGTTGACTACTTAACGGGTTATAGTGTATTTAAAAATATATATATTTTTTCAACCTTTATTTAACCAGGTAGGCTAGTTGAGAACAAGTTCTCATTTACATTTGCGACCTGGGCCAAGATAAAGCAAAGCAGTTCGACACATACAAAACAACACAGAGTTACACATGGAGTAAAACAAAAATACAGTCAATTAATACAGTTAGAAAAAAAAGTCTATAACAATGTGAGCAAAATGAGGTGAGATAAGGGAGGTCAAGGCAAAAAAAGGGCCATGTAGGCAAAGTAAATACAATATTAAGCAAGTAAAACATTGGAATGGTTGATTTGCAGTGGGAAGAATGTGAAAGTAGAGATAAATAATGGGGTGCAAAGGAGGAAAAAATAAAAATAAAAAATACAGTAGGGGAAGGAGGGTAGTGTTTTGGGCAAAATTATAGATGGGCTATGTACAGGTGCAGTAATCTGTGAGCTGCTCTGACAGCTGGTGCTTAAAGCTAGTGAGGGAGATAAGTGTTTCAGGTTTCAGAGATTTTTGGTAGTTCGTTCCAGGCATTGGCAGCAGAGAACTGGGAAGGAGAGAGCGGGGCCAAAGAAGAATTGGTTTTGGGGGTGACCAGAGAGATATACCTGCTGGAGCACGTGCTACAGAGTGGGGTGCTGCTATGTGACCAGCGAGCTGAGATAAGGGGGACTTTACCTAGCAGGGTCTTGTAGATGACCTGGAGCCAGTGGGTTTGGGCGACGGAGTATGAACGAGGGCCAGCCAACGAAGCGTACAGAGTCGCATGGTGTGGTAGTATATGGGGCTTTGGTGACGAAACGGATGGCACTGTGATAGACTGCATCCAATTTGCTGAGTAGGGTATTGAAGGCTATTTGTAATGACATCGCCGAAGTCGAGGATCGGTAGGAAGTCAGTTTACAAGGGTATGTTTGGCAGCATGAGGTGAAGGAGGTTTTGTGGAAATAGGAAGCCAATTCTAGATTTAACTTTGGATTGGAATGTTTGATGTGAGTCTGGAAGGAGAATAGTACAGTCTAACCAGACACCTAGGTATTTGTAGTTGTCCACGTATTCTAAGTCAGAGCCGTCCAGAGTAGTGATGCAGGACGACGGGCAGGTGCAGGCAGCGATCGGTTGAATAGCATGCATTTAGTTTTACTTGTATTTAAGAGCAGTTGGAGGCCACGGAAGGAGAGTTGTATATGGCTTGAAGCGGTGGAGGGTTGTTAACACAGGTTCCAAAGAAGGGCCAGAAGTATACAGAGATGGTGTCGTTGGCTAGGAGGGTGATCCAGAAATCACCAAGCACAAGGCGGACATCATTGATGTATTACAGGAAGGAAGGAGGAGGGTTCAAGCCTTTGAAAAAGGATCTTTTGAAAAACCCTGTGGGCCCACCCCCATAGAGGGACTTGCCAAGAGGGGTCCGGGGACGGGAAACAAAACTGGCCCCACTCCCGATTTGGGGGAACACAAACTGGAACTCTTAATTTCAAGGGAAAGTAAGGTTTGGTAAAAACCAAGGGGCGAGGCCCAAATTCATTTGGAGAAAACCCAAGGGCTTTGTCGAGGTCTTTTGCCGATTTTGGAGGGGGATGTTGGTAATTGGAAACCAGGGAGGGTCGAAAGCCTTCACCAGGTCTATGAATACAGCTGCACAGTATTGTTTCTTATCGATGGCGGTTAGGATATCGTTTAGGACCTTGAGCGTGGCTGAGGTGCACCCATGAACAGCTCTGAAACCAGATTGCGCGGAGAAGGTGCGGTGGGATTCGAAATGGTCGGTAATCTGTTTGTTGACTTGGCTTTCAAAGACCTGAGAAAGGCAGGGAAGGATAGGTATATAAATACTAGCTCTATTTCAAATCGTTCAGTGTATTTTAAGCTGTGAGATTGAAAGCTGCAAGGCTTGTTTTCAGATTCAGGAGCACCTCTATTGCATCAAGGTAAGAAGTAGCCCAAGCATTGGCAGATGGTTATATTATGCATAGGGAACATGTCTGTATTTATATTATGCATAGGGAACATGTCTGTATCTATATTATGCATAGGGAACATGTCTGTATCTATATTATGCATAGGGAACATGTCTGTATCTATATCTATGGCATAGGGAACATGTCTGTATCTAATTATGCATAGGGAACATGTCTGTATCTATATTATGTATAGGAGACATGTCTGTATCTATATTATGCATAGGGAAC
>NW_019943764.1:4635-30449 GCF_002910315.2 Salvelinus sp. IW2-2015 | reverse complement strand
TATGCATAGGGAACATGTCTGTATCTATATTATGCATAGGGAACATGTCTGTCCTCTATATTATGCATAGGGAACATGCCTGTATCTATATTGCATAGGGAACATGTCTGTATCATATTATGCATAGGGAAATGTCTGTATCTATATTATGCATAGGGAACATGTCTTGTATCTATATTTATGCATAGGGAACATGTCTGTATCTATATTATGCATAGGGACATGTCTGTATCTATATTTGCATAGGGAACATGTCTGTATCTATATTATGTATAGGAACATGTCTGTTATGTATAGGCGAACATGTCTGTATCTATATTATGCATAGGGAACATGTCTGTATCTATATATGCATAGGGAACATGTCTGTATCTATATTATGCATAGGGAACATGCCTGTATCTATATTATGCATAGGGAACATGCCTGTACTATATTATGCATAGGGAACATGTCTGTATCTATATTATGCATAGGGAACATGTCTGTATCTATATTATGTATAGGGACATGTCTGTATCTATATTATGCTAGGGAACATGTCTGTATCTATATTATGTATATTAGGGAATCATGTCGTATCTATATATGTATAGCGGAACATGTCTGTATCTATATTATGCATAGGGAACATGTCTGTATCTATATTATGCATAAGGGAACATGCCTGTATCTATATTATGTATAGGGAACATGTCTGTATCTATATTATGCATAGGGAACATGTTCGTATCTATATTATGCATAGGGAACATGTCCTGTATCTATTTTATGCATAGGGAACATGTCTGTATCTATATTATGCATAGGGAACATGTCTGTATCTATATTATGCATAGGGAACATGTCTTGTATCTATATTATGCATAGGGAACATGTCTGTATCTATATTATGTATAGGGAACATGTCGTATCATATTATGCATAGGGAACATGCCTGTATCTATGTTATGTATAGGAACATGTCTGTTATGCATAGGGAACATGTCTGTATCTATATTATGTTATGGGAACATGTCTGTTATGCATAGGGAACATGCCTGTATCTATATTATGTATAGGGAACATGTCTGTATCTATATTATGCATAGGGAACATGCCTGTGTCTTTGTGGGACTACTCAACAGTATATAGTGTGTACATGTTGCTCCTTTTTGAAACCTTTCAACGTGTTTTCTAGCTATGAGATTGTAGGCTTCGTGACTGGCTATTGGATGTTGTATTATAATATCTTGAGAAGGGATGGAGGAGAACTGTATAATGCATAGAGAACATGTATCTGAGTGTGTGTGGGAGCCTGGAGGGGGGAATAGAGAGGTTCCTTGGCCTGTGAAAAGCTATCAGACAGTAGACTTCCAGACTGGGAATAGAGCGAGGATGGAAACACACACACGCATACAAACACACACATTGGTGAGGGATCTGGGGATATACAGAGCATTATATTACCGTCGGATCCACTGGAGCAACCCTTCTTCTCTTCACACACTGTCTAGGGGGAGACCGAGTGGGTTGGTGTGTGTGCTGCAACAAGGTCACATAGATTCACTTCGAAATTTGACGTATTTTGGATGAACGTCTTTTGATTATAATTTTTTTTTTACCGCATTAATTCCGCCTTGGTTACAGGGTTAATTTGTCGTGGTTACAGGTTTATGACATAAACAACTCAGAGATTTCACAGTTGAGACAGTTTAATTCCCGAGTGGTTAAGGTCAGGGCTATGGTTTTGGGGAATGCTTTGCAAACCAACCGACCTCGTGTCGTGATATATTCTCTCGGCTTGTTAAAGCAGTGATCGAAGTGTCTAAGTCGTAGCTCTGACATCACGGATTCGTGCCCAGTGCTGGGCAATCTTTTGTATTTTTTATTTTTGGTGAGCACCGAGGAAGGCATAGAGTGGCGTTCAGGAAAATATTCAAACCCCTTTGACTTTTTCCACATTTTATTACGTTACAGCCTTATTATAAAATTGATTAAATAGTTTATTTTCCTCATGAATCTACACACCCAAAAAACTATGACAAAGCAAAAACTGTTTTTTAGATTTTTTTTGCAAATTTATTWAAAAAAAAACATAAGTATTCAGACCCTTTACTCAGTACTTTGTTGAAGCACCTTTGGCAACGATTACAGCCTCGAGTCTTCTTGGGTATGACGCTACAAACTTGGCACACCTGTATTTGGGGAGTTTCTCCCGTTCTTCTCTGCAGATCTTCTCAAGCTCTGTCAGGTTGGATGGGGAGCGTCCCTGCACAGCTATTTTCAGGTCTCTCCAGAGATGTTCGATCGGGTTCAAGTCTGAGCTCATGGCTGGGCACTCAAGGAACATTCAAGACTTGTCCCGAAGCCACTCCTGCGTTGTCTTGGCAGTGTGCTTTGGGTTGTTGTCCTGGCGCCCCAGTCTTAGTTCCTGAGTGCTCTGGATGCAGGTTTTCATCAAGGATCTCTGTGTACTTTATATAGGCAGGTGTGTGCCTTTCCAAATCATGTCCAATCATTGAATTTACCCCAGGTTGACTCCAATCAAGTTGTAGAAACACTAAGGATGATCAATGGAAACAGGATGCACCTGAGCTCAATTGCGAGTCTCATAGCAAAAGGTCTGAAATCTTATGTAAATAAGGTGCAATTATTTTTCTAAAAACCTGTTTTTGGTTTGTCGTTATGGGGTATCGTGTGTAGATTGATGAGGGGAAAAATGTATGAAATGTCTGTTCCATTTTAGGATAAGGTTGTAACGAAACAAATTGTGGGGGAAAAAAGGAAAGGGGTCTTGTAATGCCCGGGGTGTAGTGGATGAAAGGAGTCAAACGCAGGAGACAGAGAGTTCAGAGTAGCGTTCCAAATTTAATTCCCCACACGGGTGAAAACACTGCGCTACTCTAAAAGTAATGCTCCACCACAAACAAAGTGAGAAACACGAAAATCACAAACCAACGTACACGTTCCCTGACACACAAGAATGTACAGACTGTACACACAACAATCCCGCACACCCAGCAGGCCGGCTGCTGGGTATAAGCCCCACTAATCACACCTTAACCACAAAACAGTGTCACTACTCAACAAAAGGAGGGGATGAAAGCAAAAGTCGAGGCAGCTAGTAGGCTAAAGAATATAGGTGACGAGGACCGCCGAGCGCCACCCGAACAGGAAGGGGACGCCACCTTCGGTGGGAGTCCGTTACAGTTCTGAATACTTTTGCTGATAGGCCACGGGTATTGTCGACGTTGGTCTTCCAGTGGACGGTCTTCAGGACGGTTTCTTCAGGTGTGCGTTATTTCTCAGGACGTTCTCAAGGGTCGTAACAAGGACGTTCGTTATTTATCGATTCAAGTTATCGATATACGTGACCATGTTAATATCTAACGCGCTCTATTTCTTCGTGACCAGGCTGGCTGTGTGTGTGCTGTTCATCACTACCAGAATAGGTTATAGCGTGTGCGTTGCGTGCGTTGCGGGCGACTGCTGCAGTGCCAGTGCCTCTAGTTCATGTGCAGTGCCACGATATACAATTTTTCCCGTGCGTGTTTGAAGTCTTCAGAATATTCCCAAATAGACATAGCTTCTCTACTCTCCAAGTATGATGTCAGAATTAGACTTTCATACCATGTTGGGGATAATTGTGGTATTTGAAAGGGTAAGCTTTTTGGATGAGTTTTAAAAGGTTAGGGGTTAAGGGTTTAGGCATTACTCCGCAAATGGTTAGATGGAAAGTTATGGGATAACCAGACGGGAGAGGGGGGTAGCATTCAAACAAACATTATTCTCAAACACACACAATGAAAATGTATTCTTACAACTGAATCCTCTTGAAAGGTTTTCCTTGGCAAGCTGAATCACTGCGATTTACAAAGGGAACTACGAGAGTAATTATGACGTAAATGTAAGGAACGAACTTGAAGTTCCCGTACTAAGTAGCGGTGCATAATATGGATTTCCTCCAAGGCCATTGGACTATTATACGTGTTATAGCTAGATGGTTATATCACTGGTTTTCGTAGATATATCCAAGTCTCTTATACTATCTATTACATATATACTAGATTGTAGAGTATTCACGTTTTCGGTAGTGTATATATCCAAGTGGCTATATACTATTACTATTGAACTGTTTCAGAAGGGTATAATGATTTCACTGTTCTCTTATAGATATTCCAAAGAGTGTCTCACTGACATATATATATTACGATATACTGGTACTGTTGAGAAGTTATTGATCACTGTTTCTAAGATATAAATGACCAGTCGTAATATACTAACTGACTAAGTAATATCATCTACAACTGGTTTAGATAGTGATATCGCTGAACCATTGTTCTACCATTTTTAGTCCTCAGATCAATGGGTCACATCTTCAGGACTAACGTTTACCCATGTGAAGGACTATTACTATAGTACTGTTGTGTGACGCAACAAGTATATCACTTTTCTGATATATCCAATCATATATTACATAACTGTTCCATAGACTCTAAACTTTAGAGTAGTAATTCTACTGTTTCTAGGATATTATCCCAAGTCATGGTCTTCTACTGACGTTTCTTTTAACACCGAATTACTTATTAGCTTGTATTCGTTAGAGTATATCACTGCTTCTAGATATATCCAGTCTATCACTAGAACGTGCCTTCATAACTTTACTAATTACTGTTGTGTCAGCTAGACTATATCACTCGGTTTTCAATTAGAATTATACTCCAAGTCTTGTATACTAATTATGCATATTATACTTGTTATTTCAAGATCGGACTTATCGTTATTTTCACCGTGTTATACCTTAGATTCAGTATAATCCTAATGTCAATTATATCTGTTAACAACCCATGTATCACGCACCTACATACAGCAGGCTTTGACGCGAGAGTGTGTTTTTGGATGTTACATGATGCCTTCCAGTTTCCGCGAGGTGATAATATCTCACACTCGGTGGGTAATGTTACATTTTCTGATCCTTTTCCTTATCCAGATCAAGGCGTAAGTCTACGATTCTGATCCTGTTATTCCCGAAGGGGCTTAACTGTCTCTTCTCAACTCTTTTTCTTGCTAATTTACTGGTACATGTCGTTTCGAGTTTATGTGTCAATGCGAGTTATTGCAGTTTAGATGCTTTATCCCGTTATTGGAACAAGCTTGGGTAATGTCATGCTATTCTGGGAGTAAATTCTTCGTTATACATAGTTCCGCTGAGGGGATACTGTCTTGTATTCTGAATCCTTTTCACCGAGGGGTCTAATGTCACATTCTAGATCCTTATCCCGGGTACTGTCATACATTCTAACCAATCCTTTATATCCCGAAAGGAGTTTAATGTCTACCTATTCTGAAACCTTCTATCCCCGAGTGGAACTGGTCTACATCTCTCATCCTTGTACTCCCGGAATGTGACGGTAATGTCTAACATTTCTGAACCTTTATCGACTAGAGGAGGTAATGTTCGCTACATCCCTGAACCTTAGATCCCGAGGAGGTAATGTCTACATTCTGATCCTTTATTCCCGAGGCTGATGATCAATGTCTACATCTGACCTTTTCCCGAGGACGGTAATGTCTACATTCTGATCCTTTTATCTCCGAGGGGTAATGTATCTACATTCTATCCTTGTTATCCCGAGGCTCAGTGGAAATCGTCTTGGCAATTCTGAATGCCCTCTATTCCCGGGGGCTGAGACTATAGTACCTGATTTCTGGACTTTCTCCTTTTCCTCGAGGTGGGCACAAGATCATTTCGGGCTACTGTCTGGCATTCTGATCCCTTTTATCCCGAAGGTATGGGATGTTCTCCCTATAGCATGTTAGATCCTTTATTCTCCGGAGCTACAAGGGGGCTAATAGATTTGCACAATGTCCTGATCCTTAATGATTCCCAAGCGCAGGTTGCGGGTAATGTCATTAGACCATTCTAGATCGTATCGAAACAATACTACTCTTCCGTGTCAGAGGGAGACTCACAGAGGTAATGTCTGGCATTTCTTGATCGCTGTTAGATTTCCGCCCGACGAGGACAATCGTTAAATACACGCCTTGCTTTATATGCACAAGTCAAGAGGAGTGTGTTTATACAAGGTGTTTTTCATCGAGCATCTTTATTTTTTCTTGGATCTTTTGTACATATCTACCAAAAATGCAAGATGCAAACCCTTTCAAGTTACCTCGCGTAAACTACCGCTGACCAACACACAACGAGCATGGACAAGATCAACTTTATGACCTTTCTTCTTCGTGTGGCTTGTGTGGTCAATAGATACCTAGCCTATATTTCTGTTCTTTCACCTTTTTATTACCTTCTTCTTCGGCCGAGGGATATTTGACTGTCTGTGCATTTGCCTATGAATCCTTTCGCATCCAACTTATTCTCCAGAGGGTGCATACAGGTCCACCAACACTTGTCTTTTGAGACATTCTGATCCTTATCCCGAGGGATACTGCTGCATTTTCTGATCCTTTTTTATGTTTTCCCGAGTACTGGGTAATGTCCTTGCAGTTTCTGATCTGTTTCCCGAGGGGTAAATGTGCTGCGCATTCTGATTCCTTATATCCCTAGAGACGAGTCGACTGTCTGCTACTATCGCTGTACAATTCCTTTATATGTCTTTTAGATCCCTGTAGGTGTAATGGGCTGCATTTCTGATCCAATATTACCGAGGACATGGTAACTGTTGCTCGCATTCTGATCCTTTATCCCGAGGGGTAATGGCTGCATTCTTGATCTTTATCCCGAGGGGAATTGTCTGCATCTCCTGGATCCGCTCATATATTCCCTGATGGTACTCTCGGTCTCTGCATTTCTGAATCCTTATATCACCGAAAGAGCAGACGTAAATGTCATCCAGTTCCCTAGATCCTTTATCCCGAGGGTAACCTGCTACCTCATCATAGTCATCTTCTGAAATCCTTTATCCCAGAGGGGTCACTGCCTTCT
Source organism: Salvelinus sp. IW2-2015 (assembly GCF_002910315.2). Classification (NCBI taxonomy): domain Eukaryota; kingdom Metazoa; phylum Chordata; class Actinopteri; order Salmoniformes; family Salmonidae; genus Salvelinus; species Salvelinus sp. IW2-2015. The sequence goes on along the minus strand of NW_019943764.1, from coordinate 23,524 downwards.
TAACATTTCTGAATGGCCTTCTCATATGCACCGAGTGCAGTCAGTCTACTTTTCTGATCCGTCTTTCCCGAAGGCCCGGATATAATGTCTGCTTGCTGATGCCTTCATATCCCGAGGGGTAATTCTACATTCTGATCTTTTCCGAGGGGTAATGTCTGATTCTGATCCTTTTTATCCCGCTAGGAGTAAGTCTACTTTCTGATCCGTATTCCCAGAGGGTAAGTCTGCATTCTGATCCTTTATCCGAGGGGTAAATGTCTGCATTTCTGATCCTTTTATCCCGGAAGGGCGAAGGCTAATAGTTTCTCCTACTTCTTATCCCACGTATTTCCAGGACCACCCCTGTGCAGATGTTCGCCATCAATCCTCGCAATCCCAGAGTTTACTTCGTCTAATGTTGCGTTCATGCTTGCCACTCAAAGGGACAACACACTACACATCACACATTCCTTTATAGCGTTTTTTATTTAAATTCTTGTAATGAGATAGCTCACTGCTTTTTCTATGTCTCTCTTGTGGTCTTTGTACTCTGCCCTTTTTCTCTTCTCGTGTGTGAATACTGGGCTTAAGGCTGTCGTGTATACATCTAATGTATTTGCACGTTCCTACTTACTTTGGCTATGTTGAGAAGAGAGCGATGAGAGAACAGAAGAGAGAGAGTAGGAGCGAACATACCAAGAAAGAAGGAAATCTCAAGCTGGACTCCGCACAAGATATAACCACATACCTCAGCATAAAAACTCGTAATCCTCTCAACTGACAACCATGTGATAAAACACACACCAACACCACACAACCAACACACATCACACACACAGTCTCTCTCAGTTTATTATCCGTCTTCTCTGCGGTTTTAGTTCTAAGACTACCGTTTTGCTGTGGAGCTGAGCCTATTGCTTGACTTAGCTCCAGATGGCAAATTGGTATTCACAAACATTTGCTGCGCGTGTTGTGTGTTGTGGTTCGTTGTGCACAGGATGCTACTTAGGATCCCCTCACCTGGGACCCTTGATGTGTTGTGTGTTCCACACTTCTCTCTTCCCTGCCTATTAGCATGGGTTGGTTATGACACCTTTGCACTTGCTTCTGATTCCTGGCAACCTTCAACCTGCTGTGCTGTTTGTTTCTCACTGGGCATCTCGAATCACCAGCACCTGTGATTGTTGTACCCCTACATATACAACTACGGTGATCATCAACATAGATTCGATGATGTGTTTGCTGGCAGTCTGTAGTGTGTGTGTGTGGTGTGTGGTGTGTGTGTGTGTGTTGAGCCGGCTGGTCAGGGGGCTGGTGTGTGGGTGTGCATAATACATATAAACTGTGTGTGTGTAATGTTGTGTTTCATAGGAGGGGTTTTTCCGCATATTAGCAGGTAATTATTGCCGGCTTATTCAGGCCCGAAATAGTAAAGAAAGACAATTGAAAAAAAGCCTGCCAAAAACAATAGAATAAAATTGTTGTAGATAAGAATGTGTATAAGATAAAAATCCCATGCTAAAGAATCAGGATAATTCAGAACTGTGTTGTTCTTATACCATCAACATCTTTCTTTCGTTGATTATGGGAAAAATAGCACACCTTCACGGGATTTGGCTTCATGCCTTTATCCGCGTCTATATTAGGTTTAATTTATGTGGCAAGTTAGTTGGGAATTCCAGTGGGGATTACTGTGGACAGATTTCTTTAAAAATAATACCAATATTTGGAATAGCCGATTCCTGCTTGTTTTTTCTGATTGTGCCCTGTCGTGCCTGGGTGTTCCCCTCACCTCAAGAAAAAAAATTATGATTTCTTCTGTTACTTTAATATTGTTATCACATCGTTTGTCTAACGGTACAGATACGAGCCTTGGACCTATCGAAACGGAATCTATCAATATGTCAGGACAATGATACGATCCTGTCTTAAACGCATCTCAAACAGAAAATGCATCTTATGGTGCAACGAAAGGTAAAGGCCTCATCACGCTTCACTACGCCATTTGCAATGAATATAGGTAGAGCTCATAGTACGCATTTTGAAACATATTAACATATATAAAACTATTCATTTGTTTTGCAACCTGAACAACTGAAAACATTTACTACATATTAGGGGCATTTACTCTGCAAAGTAACCTCGCCAAAATCAATTGATTTCCGTGGTGGGCAATTAATTTTATATAACATTTTCTTTCAATTGGTCCAGAAATACAAAAAGGGCACCAGACCTAGTCAAATTGCAACCCATATTTAGAACCCATGTGCTAGTTGATTAGTTTGAATTACAGTCCTTCAAAAGTTAGTCCCATATTGTTACACATCGTACTTTCATTCGGAACAGGGCTAGAGATTTTTCTTTATTTACTGATTTCTATCCGTGTAATGCACATTTAATCCCATAGTATATAGCAACATACCGCCGACCATTGGTAATGTTCCCTTGCCGGGGCTTATTTTAGATTTAATCCGTTTTCGTTGGCAACCTAAGCCAAAGTCTTATTACGCATTTCTCCTTCATTTGCTGATTGTTGGATGGATTGAATACTTTTCTCTAGTCATAGTAGGGTGCAGTCCCTGTCTCTAGTCTTTTGGCATGTAATCCTAGTGCATATTTAGCAAGTCCACATAGCTATTGGTTAGCCATGATAATCCTGTCATATTTAGCACCCCATATGCTAAAGGACTTTGTCGATGAAATTCCTTGTCCTCATATTAGGCATTCTGCAAGACTAGCTATTGGTATTGATGATTATTCCAGTCATATTAGGGCGCAATCTGCCATTGGCTTACTGGATATGCATTGATCAATTCCGTGGTCTATGTTAGGCAATCCCATGCTAGTTTGAGGAATGTATTAATTTGTGCCTAGTGCAGTATTACGCGCTATGCCCGCATAGATATAGTTTTGTAGTTAGATGTAACTCCTTTGTTCAAATACTCCATGCATACTCTATCGCTAGTTAGTGCTCGATAATGCCCTGAGATTCAATTGCATCCCATGGCTAGTTATTGGAACTATCTATTGATCCGTAAGGTTTTCCTTTCTATTACTACTAGATGATGATAATCATAGTCATATTAGCATCCCATGCTAGTTGATGATATCCTAGTCATATTAGCATTCCATGCTAGTTGAATGATAATCCTAGTCATATTAGCATCCCGTGCTAGTGATGATAATCCTAGTCATATTAGCATCCCCTGCTAGTTGATGATGTAATCCATAGATCATATTAGCACCCAGCTAGATGATGATAATCATAGTCATATTAGCATCCCATGCTAGTTGATGATAATCCTAGTCATATTAGCATCCCATGCTAGTTGATGATAATCCTAGTCATTTAGCACCCCATGCTAGATGTGATAATCATAGTCATATTAGCATCCCATGCTAGTTGATGATAATCCTAGTCATATTAGCATCCCGTGCTAGTTGATGATAATCCTAGTCATATTAGCATCCCGTGCTAGTTGATGATAATCCTAGTATATTAGCAACCATGCTAGTTGATGCATCTCCCTCTTTTCTAAATTTCTAACATGATATTTTAATCTCCGTCACATCAAACCGCTAGCACGTGCAGTGCCCTTTTGAACAATGTTGTTTTCATGCTAATTGCGTTATGGAACGAACATAGCCTACTACCTTGTGCTTATTTCTGCGCTTAATAATGTGAAATAAATAATAGTTTAGAATTTGAACGACAATTTAAGCTAAACGTTCTGATCTGTTGCATCAGACTAATTGCTTTTTAATGTTTATTTGATGTAGCCTTACTTGTTGTATCAAATTAGGATCTATCATCCCACAACTCTCCCAGAGTCTGTATGTAATAGGCTATTTCTATCTTGACAAGCTGACCAAAAGAATAGGTCAATTTTTTTTACTATTGGTGATAGTAGATTGACACATCGCTAGTGATGTAGCTGTTGTTACTCATCTTGTTGTCTGAGGAACAGTACAGGCTAGTGATGTAGCTGTTGGTTACTCATCTTGTTGGCTGAGGAACAGTCAGGCTAGTGATGTAGCTGTCTGTTACTCATCTTTTGTCTGAGGAACAGTACAGGCTAGTGATGTAGCTGTCTGTTTCTCATCTTGTTGGCTGAGGAACAGTACAGGCGAGTGATGTAGCTGCTTTACTCATTTGTTGTCTGAGGAACAGTACAGGCTAGTGAAGTAGCTGTTTGTTACTCATCTTGTTGGCTGAGGAACAGTACAGGCTAGTGATGTAGCTGTTTGTTACTTGTCTTGTTGGCTGAGGAACAGTACAGGCTAGTGATGTAGCTGTCGTTTCTCATCTTGTTGGCTGGGGAACAGTACAGGCTAGTGATGTAGCTGTCTGTTCTCATCTTGTTGTCTGAGGAACAGTGTAGGCTAGTGATGTAGCTGTCTGTTACTCATCTTGTTGGCTGAGGAACAGTACAGGCTAGTAATATAGCTGTCTGCTACTCATCTTGTTGGCTGAGGAACCAGTACAGGCTAGTGATGTAGCTGTTTGTTACTTGTCTTGTTGGCCGAGGAACAGTACAGGCTAGTGATGTAGCTGTTTGATACTCATCTTGTTGGCTGAGGAACAGTACAGGCTAGTGATGTAGCTGTCTGTTACTCATCTTGTTGGCTGAGGAACAGTACAGCTAGTGATGTAGCTGTCTGTTTCTCATCTTGTTGGCTGAGGAACAGTACAGGCTAGTAATGTAGCTGTCTGTTACTCATCTTGTTGGCTGAGGAACAGTACAGGCTAGTGATGTAGCTGTTTGTTACTCATCGTGTTGGCTAGGAACAGTACAGGCTAGTGATGTAGCTGTTGGTTACTCATCTTGTTGGCTGAGGAACAGTACAGGCTAGTGATGTAGCTGTTTTTACTTGTCTTGTTGGCTGAGGAACAGTACAGGCTAGTGATGTAGCTGTTTGTACTCATCTTGTTGGCTGAGGAACAGTACAGGCTAGTGATGTGCTGTTTGTTACTCATCTTGTTGGCTGAGGAACAGTACAGGCTAGTGATGTAGCTGTCTGTTACTCATCTTGTTGGCTGAGGAACAGTACAGGCTAGTAATGTAGCTGTCTGTTTCTCATCTTGTTGGGCGTGTAGAACAGTACAGGCTAGTGATGTAGCTGTCTGTTACTCATCTTGTTGGCTGAGGAACAGTAAATGTGGACAGTTACTCTAGCACCGTTAACGTGCACCTCGACTTGCATGTTCTGTTAATATGAATTAGCGTCATGTAAATGTGATTTCTGTCATTCTGAGCACCGTGGGTGGACGTCATAATCAGGTTAGACACCCAAATCCTGCAAGTGGAGTTGCAAAATACCAGTACCTTTCCCAAAAAGTCCCAGGTTTTTGACAAATCCTAATCGAAGGATTCCAGAATTCCTACTCATTCCCTCCCGTTTCCAGGAATCTCCCATGCAGGAGTTCTGGAAAACTTAGGAGAATTTTGAAACCCTACCTGTAAATCACATTATGCTGGTTAGCAAAGCGATTTGTAATTTTTATTGGAATCCATCCAGAGTTAGGATATCCAACAGTTGGAATTTTATTATTTTATTCACCCGCAACCCGCATTCAGAATGACCGTCAGGGTTAGGACGATTGTAAGGTGACTACTTAAACCATTTAAACTGGTACAACCATTTCAATATCGGGTGCATAAAATCTAACGGATTGGATTGGTTTAGGAAATGTATGTTATTTATCTTTGTGTAGCATAAGATTCATCAACCAGTCAATGTGCTGTACATGCAAAAACAGATATTACAATCAATTCTACAAACGTAACCTGCAGTAGAGCATGCTGGGAAATATGATAATGATTAGGATTATGGTAAAAAAAAAAATATATGCCCTTTTAGGGTGCCAACACAGCTGTAGCTTTCTTTTTATCAAGACACAAGACGAGACCCAGAAGCAGACACAGGAGGCAGATGGTTGGAGTCTTACAATGTTTATTAATCCAAAAGAGGAAGGCAAGAGAATGATCATAGACAGGCAAAAAGGTCAAAACCAGATCGGAGTCCAGGAGGTACAGAGTGGCAGACAGGCTCGTGGTCAAGGCAGGCAGAATGGTCAGGCAGGCAGGTACAGAGTCCAGAAACAGGCAAGGGTCACAACCGGGATGACTAGTCGAAGGAGAATAGCAAAAGGAGAACGGGAAAAACACGCTGGTTGACTTGGAGAAAAAAAACATACAAGACGAACTGGCACAGAGAGACAGGAAACACAGGGATAAATACACTGGTACAGAGAGACAGGAAACACAGGGATAAATACACTGGTACAGAGAGACAGGGAAAAACAGGGAATCAAATACAGCACTACAGAGAGACAGGAAACACAGGGATAAATACACTGGTACAGAGAGACAGGAAACACAGGGATAAATACACTGGTACAGAGAGACAGAAAACACAGGGATAAATACACTGGTACAGAGAGACAGGAACACAGGGATAAATACACTGGTACAGAGAGACAGGAAAACACAGGGATAAATACACTGGTACAGAGAGACAGGAAACACAGTGATAAAAATACACTGGGCAAAAATCAACGGAAACTGGAGGGATGGAGACAACACAGAACAGGTGAAACAATCAGGCGTGACACTTTAAGTGGCAGATATTGATCATTGTCCCTTGTGTGGGAGTACTGAAGGTACAAAGAATACGTTTGTACTCTGGGAAACGGAAATGTACCTTCACACCGCACCACTTTTTTTGAGAGTGAGATGATTGTACCTTTTTATATCCAAAATATTGGCTTAAAAATAAGTACATTATATCTGTATCTGCACGTGTACCCTTAAGTACCGAACTGAAGGTAATTGTGTATTAAAAAAAAAATGTACCCCAAGAAGCAATAGTGTAATGTACCTTATTTCTAAGCGTGTAGGTCAATCCAGCAGGAAAGTGAATAATACCCCGACTGATGGTTAAATGAGCCGTGTGTTTGGGTAATCCCAACAATACACATGTTGGGTTATTAAAGCAACCCGACTGATGGTTAAATGAGCCGTGTGTTTGGGTAATCCAACAATACAACATGTTGGGTTATTAAAACAACCCAACTGATGGTTAAATGAGCCGTGTGTTTGGGTAATCCCAATACAAACATGTTGGGTTATTAAAGCAACCCGACTGATGGTTAAATGAGCCGTGTGTTTGGGTAACCAACAATACAACATGTTGGGTTATTAAGCAACCCGACTGATGGTTAAATGAGCCGTGTGTTTGGTAATCCAACAATACAAACATGTTGGGTTATTAAAACAACCGACTGATGGTTAAATGAGCCGTGTGTTTGGGTAATCCCCAACAATACACATGTTGGGTTATTAAAACAACCCAACTGATGGTTAAATGAGCCGTGTGTTTGGGTAATCCCAACAATACAACATGTTGGGTTATTAAAGCAACCGACTGATGGTTAAATGAGCCGTGTGTTTGGGTATCCCCAACAATACAACATTGTTGGGTTATTAAAGCAACCAACTGATGGTTAAATGAGCCATGTGTTTGGGTAACCCCAACAATACAACATGTTGGGTTATAAAGCAACCAACTGATGGTTAAATGAGCCATGTGTTTGGGTAACCCCAACAATACAACATTGTTGGGTTATTAAGCAACCGACTGGTGGGTCAAAATAACCTAACCTGTGTTCTGCCAATATTTCACCAAATTTGGTTCCTTTTAACCCAGCATTTTTTAAGAGTGCAGGGAAAGGTGTGTGTGTGCGTGTGCGTTGTGTGTGTGTGTGTGTGTGTGTGTGTGTGTGTGTTGGTGTGTGTGTGTGTGTGTGTGTGTGTGTGTGTGTGTGTGTGTGTGTGTGTGGTGTGTGTGTGTGTGTGTGTGTGTGTGTGTGTGTGTGTTTAATGGCAGGATGAGTCACTTTGATACGATGGCTTTTGAGATGTCATCAGCTCAGCTCGACATTCCGCTCACGCTGTGCAGACTGTGAGACAACCTCGATAAATACACACGCACACAAATCACACACACATTTGCAACTGTATTTTTAAACATTTTTAATTGGTCGCAATGGTGGGTGCCAGTGAAACAAATGTGCCTGGTCACGTTAGTTTTTTTGGTTCACAGTTTGCTTCTTTTTTTCCCCCTTTTTTTTTTAATCATCAGGATTTATTCAAAAAGTAAATGACCAAAAAATAAACCACCTTTCTGAAGTGGCCACAACGGCACGGGAGAGGGAGAGGAGAGGAGAGGAGAGGAGAGGAGAGGAGAGGAGAGGAGAGGAGAGGGGAAGGCCTCTGTCTGTGTGGGTCAGGGCTCCACATCCAGAGGACATTTTGGAGACTGTCCAGACCAGTCAATTATCCCTGTCCCACTTGGGCCAGTGAATTTTTGTGTATAATAATGTTATTTTTAATCTAGCCTATATAATTGATACAACAACAACAAAAAGAAAAACGGATAGATTCCCGAAGCTCTTTGTTCTTTATGTTGACTATTTACTACACGTGAGCTGCACACTTAATCTGTTAGGCAGAGATAGCACGCAGCTCTCAAACTGCTGGTTGTTGTGTGGAGGAAGGCATTAGGAAAGATTTTGCTATCTACTAGTAAATGCTATGGCAAGAATGGGTATTTAAAACGTTCCAAAGTCTTGGCGATGCACAACCAGACATCATGGAATATTTTACCTTGAAAATGTTGACATTTCCTCCAGGCTATTTGATTCTTGAAAAGTCCTTGGTTATGGCAGCCCACTTCGACGTTCTACTGATCCAATAGAATTATTCTCTAATTTCATTTCTGATCTGTTTTTATGAGAGGTTATGTTTGTTTTCCCGCCTTTTCAATCTAAGGGTAATTGCAGCAGTCTATTGTGGTTGTTGAGGTAAAACCATGTGACGTTATTATGAGTAAGATGTCGAATGTTGGCTTCAAACTTGGTTTTCCATACTAAGCGTTCCATTACAAAAGGAACCCAGTTTTTGGTCGCTTTCTCATTTTAAAACATGATACCGTTACCCATCAATAACTCTTCAACAGCTCAAATGGCTAAGACTGACTAAGCTACCACATGGAACAACTGACTAGCTACCACATGGACAGAACTGACTAGCTACCAACATGGACAGAACTGACTAGCTACCAACATGGACAGACTGACTACTACCACTGGAAGACTGACTAGCTACCACATGGAACAGATGAACAGCTACACATGGACGAACTGACTAACTACCACGATGGACATGACTGAACTGGACAGACTGATAGCTAACCAAATGGAGCGATATAGGACAGATGGACTGACATGGACAGCTGACAGCATCAGTGGACAGACTGACTAGCTACCACGTGGACAGACTGATAACCTTACCACGTGGACAGACTGACTACCTACCACATGGACAGACTGACTAAGCTACACATGAACAGGACTGACTAGCTGCCACATGGAACAGAACTGACTAGCTGCCACATGGAACCAGACTGAGACTAGCTACCACATGGAAGACCTGAACTACTACCACATGGACAGACTGACATAGCTACCAATGACAGACTGACTACTACCACATGGACAGACTACTAGCTACCACATGGACAGACGACTAGCTACCACATAGGACAGATGACTACTACCACATGAACAGACTGACATACTACACATGGAAGATACTAGCTACCACAATGGACAGACTGACTAGCTACCACATGGAAGACCTGACTATACACATGGACAGACTGACTAGCTTACACATGGACAGACTGACAGCTACATGACAGCTACTCTCCACGTGGACAGACTGACTAAGCTAACGCACATGGACAGACTGACTACTACCACGTGGACAAGACTGACTAACTACCACATGAGAACACAAGACTGACTAACTACCACATGGACCAGAACTGACTAGCTACCACAATGGACAAGACTACTACTACCACATGGACAGACTGACTAGCTAGACACGTGGACAGACGACTAGACTACGCACATGGACAGACGAACTAGCTACCACATGGGCAGACTGACTAGCTCAATGGACAGACTGCTACTACACATGGACAGACTGACTACTACCACAGGACAACTTGACTAGCTACCAAATGGACAGACTGACTAGCTACCATGGACATACTGACTAACTACATGACAGACTGACTAGCTACCGACAATGGCGAAACTGAATAGCTACCACATGGACAGACTGACTACTACCACATGGACAGACTGACTAGCACCCATGACAGACTGACTAGATACCACATGAACAGACTGACTAGCTACCACAATGGACAGACTGACTAGCTACCAATGGACAGACTTGAACTACTACCACATGGACAGACTGACTTACTACCAGCAATGGACCAGACTGACTAGCTACCAACATGACAGACTGACTAGCTACCATGGACAGACATGACTAGCTTACCACATGGACAGACATGACTAGCTAACCACAATGGACAAACTGACTAGCTACCACATGGACAGACTACTAGCTACCACATGGAAGACTGACTAGCTCCACATGGACAGACTGAACTAGATGCCACATGGACAGACTGACTACTACCACATGGACAGACTGACTACTACCGACATGGACACAGATCTGACTACTACACATGGACAGACTGACCTAACTACACATGGACAGAACTGAACTACTACACATGGACAGACTGACTAGCTACTCACATGGACAGACTGACTAGCTACACATGGACAGACTGCTAGCTACCACATGGACAGACTGACTAGCTACCAATGGACAGACATGACTACTACCACAATGAGACCAGCACTGGACTAGCTACCACATGGACAGACTGACTACTACCCAGGACAACTGACTAGCACCACATGGACAGACTGACTAGGCTACCACTGGACAGACTGACTAGCTACCACATGGACAGACTTTATATATGTAGTTTGTGTTCCAGAAGCATGCTGTCTATTTAGTCAGGCAAATTGACCTGTTTTTAATATGTAAAAACAATGTGAATTTCAATGCGTAATACAATTGTGTAAAAGCTATAAACATGCATGTCTTTAGTGGTAATTTCATTTTGGGGGGATTTATTTTTTCTTCCTATAGGCTTATTACACATTAAATATAAATGTAGGATATTGAAAATGTCAATGAAGTCTTGAAAGTCCTTGAATATTGACTTGCCAATGTCCTGTTATGAACCCTGAAATAGGCTGCAAGCTCAGCCACAATTGAAATATAAAAATCACTGCTATTTAAATAATGCACGCATCATTTTTGCTTTTCTGTCATATCTTGACCAGACAGGATTTTGTTTTCATTCGGAAACCAGTTGCTTTCCGTGCCGCTGGCAATGTAGCCTACTGAATGTGGATCCTACCGTGTGCACTGGGCCTATATGTCTACCACTTATGTGTAGCCGTTAGCGATGCTAATGAGAGGCTTAACATCTCCGGGTAGATGAAGAGGCAAATAAAAGACCCAGCATGGTTTAGCTGGTCAAGCTGGTCTGGACACGTTGTGTCTGCGTTTTCCTCTAGAACATTCTAGAAATGACAGCAAACTGAAAACGGGAAGGAAATGTACTGTACAAGCTGAACTTGACTCATTCCTGTAAAGGAAATACCAGTTGATACTATTGTAATATACCAACCAGAACTCATTTAGGATGTCTGGTAGCTGCTGCACAGCCTGGGGAGAGGAGAGGAGAGAGGAGAGGAGAGAGGAGGAGAGGAGAGGAGAAGGAGAGAGAGGAGTAGGAGAGGGGAAGAGAGAGAGGAAGAGGAGAGGAGAAGGAGAAGGAGAGGAGAGAAAGAGGAGAGGAGAGGAGAAGGAAGGAGGGAGAGGGAGGAGAGGAGAGGAGGAGGAGGAGGAAAGGAGAGGAAGGAAGAGGAGAGGAGAGGAGAGGAGAGGAGAAGAGAGGAGGGGGGAGGAGAGGGGGAGGGAGAGGAGAGGGAAAGAAGGAGAGGAGAGGGAGGGATGGGAGGAGAAGAGAGAGAGAGAGGAGAAGATGTTTATCATCACAGTGTACAACGGGCTATTCCAGCCAGCTTGTGTGATTGATGTTTGGAGTGTCTGATGTAATACTATATAGGGATAATCTAACCATTTTGGGACGGATCTCTGTGTAATAAAATAAGAAATAAACTATGAGGGATGACTGGCACACAGCAGCTGCATCAGCAGTGTATGTGTGTCTGTGTGTCTCTGTGTGTAAGCATCTATCAGCTGTCTTTTCTGGAAGGGCCGAGCCCTCTCTGGAAGGGCCGATCCCTCTCTGGAAGGGCGAACCTCTCTGGATTGGCCGGAGCCCTCTCTGGAAGGGCCGAACCCTCTCTGGAAGGGCGAGCCTCTTGGATTGGCGCGAGCCCTCTCTGGAGGGGCGAACTCTTATGGAAGGGCCGACCTCTCTCCTCTCTGGAGGGGCCGAACCCTCCGGAAAGGGACCGACGCGCCTCTTCCTCTCCTGGAGGGGCCGACGCCTCTCTGGAGGGCGCCAGCCTCTCTGGATTGGCCGAGCCCTCTCTGGAGGGGCGAACTCTCGTGGAGGACGGGCGCGAAGCCTCTCTGTGCATGCTGCCGAGCCTCTCTGGAGGCGGGGCCGAACCTCTCTGGAGGGGGGCGAACCCTCTCTGGATTGGCGAGCCCTCTCTGGAAGGGCGAACCCTCTCTGCTGAGGGGCGAGCCCTCTCTGGATTGGCCGAGCCCTCTCTGGAACGGCCGAGCCCCTCTCTGGATTGGCCGAACCTCTCTGGAAGGGCGAGCCCTTCTGGATTGGCCGAACCCTCTCTGGAAGGGCCGGCCCTCATCGGATTGGCGAGCCCTCTCTGGATAGGGCCAGAGCCCATCTTGGGAAGGGCCGGACCCTCTCCTGGATTGGCCGAGCCCTCTCTGAACGGCCGATGCCCTCTCTGGAAGGGCCGAGCCCTCTCGGTTGGCCGAGCCCTCTTGGAACGGCCGAGCCCTCTCTGGATTGGCCGAACCCTCTTGTACATTAAGATACCGCAAAGTATCAATCAAGACAAAAACACATCTGCTTTTTGATAACTAATTCTGTGACAAAATAGAATGTTTCTTAAACTTCTATACTTTGGAAGAATAAACAAGCTAATGTTTGGGTTACTGTATAATTATAGCAATAATCATAACAAGCATTCTATCTGAAAAGTTCATTTTGTTTACAGAAGATCAAGTTGGACTGTAGTTCTATATTTTACATGGAAATATGTTTTAGATTCAATAGTCTGGATGGTTGGTGAAGTTAACTAGTCTGCAGAAAGAGCAACACATGCACACACACATTGAGCCGCATGTGACACGCGAGGTTCATACATAAAGAAGAACAACCAGAAGGGTTGTTTTTCTCTTATTTCAACGTTAATTGTTTTTGTTCTCTCCTACTCTCCTCTCCTCTCCTCTCCTCTCTCTCTCTCTCTCCTCCCCTCCCTCCTCTCCTCTCCTCTCTCTCCTCTCTCTCCTCGTCCTCTCTCTCTCCCTCCTCCCCTCCCCGTCCCCTACCTCTCCTCTCTCTCCTCTCCTCTCCTCTCCTCTCCTCTCTCCTCCTCCCCTCCTCTCCTCTCCTCTCCCCTCCCCTCCCCTCCCCTCCCCGTCCCCTCACTCCTCCTCCTCCTCTCCCCTCCCCTCCCCTCCCCTCTCCCCTCCCTCCCCTCCCCTCCTCTCCTCTCCTCTCCTCTCCTCCCCTCCCCTCCCCTCCCCTCACCTCTCCTCTCTCTCCCTCCTCTCCTCTCCTTCCTCTCCTCTCCTCCCCCCTCCCCTCCCCTCCCTCCCTCTCCTCTTCCCCTCCCTCCCTCCCCCTCCTCTCTACTCCTCTCTCCTCTCCTCTCCTCTTCCCCTCCCATCCCCTCCCCTCTCCCGCTCCCCTCCCCTCCCCTCCCTCTCCCCTCCCTCCCCTCGCCCCCTCTCCTCTCCTCCTCACTCTCGCTCTCCTTCCCCTCCCCTCCCCTCCTCTCCTCTCCTCTCCCTCCCTCACTCCCCTCCCCTCCCCTCCCCCCTCCCCCCTCTCCTCTCCCTCCCCTCCCCTCCTCGCCCTCCCCTCCTTCCTCTCCTCTCCTCCCCTCCCTCCACTCCTCTCCCTCCATCTTCTCTTCTCGTCTTCCTCTCCTCTCCCCCTCCTTCCTCTTCTCTTCTCGTCTCCTCTCATCTCCTCCCCTCCCCTCAATATCCTCTTCTCTTCTTCCTCTCCTCTCCTCTCACTCTCCTCCTCTTCTCCTCTCTCCATCTCCTCCCTCTCCTCTACCTCCCCTCTCCTCTCCTCTCTCTCCTCTCCTCTCCTCCCTCTCTCCTCATCCTCTCCTCACTCTCTCCTCTACTCTCCTCCCTCTCTCTCTTCCTCTCTCTCCATCCTCTCACTCTCCTCCCTCTCCTACTCCTCCCTCTCTCCTCCCTATCTCTCTCCTCTCCTCTCCTCTCCTCTCCTCTCCTCTCCTCTCCTCCCCTCCCCTCCCTCCCCGTCATCCTCTCCTCTCCTCTCCTATCCTCACCCTCGCCCTCCCTCCCCTCCCCTCGCATCTCCTCTTCCCCTCCTCTCATCTCCTCTCCTCATCCTCTCCCTCTTCCTCTCACTCTCCTCCTCATCTCTCACTCCTCTCCTCTCCTCTCCCTCTCCTCTCCCCTCCCCTCCCCTCCCCTCCCCTCTCCCCTCCCCTCCCCTCTCTCCCTCTCCTCTCCTCTCCTCTCCTTATTCCTCCCTCCTCTCCTCCCCACCCTCCCCTCCTCTCCCTCTCCCTCCCTCCCCTCCCCTCCCCTCACTCTCCTCCTCCTCTCACTCTCCTCCCCTCCCCTCCCTCCTCTTCTCTTCTCTTCTCCTCTCCTCTTCCTCATCCTCTCCTCCCTCCCTCCTCTTCTCTTCTCTCTCGGTCTCCTCTCCTCTCCTCTCTCTCGCTGGGTAAAAAGCTTCAGAAAAGCCGCTAGTGGTGATGGAACGGAACATACAAACACAAACAAAATAAACACACACAGACACTGGCTGGCTGACTGACTGACTCGACACACTGACTGACCTAGATGACTAGCTGACTGAATGACTGGCAGACTAGGCTGGCTTGACTGAATGAACGGCTGACTGAATGACTGGCAGAATAGCTTGACAGTCAGACTGGCGAAATGGCTGATTGAAATGGCCGACTAACTGTCTGAACTGAAAATGAAATGTTTACTCCCCAACCTCCCTCTCCCATCCCTCCTCCCCCACCTCCCTCTCCTCTCTCCCTCCGTCCATTCCCCACCTCCCTCTCCTCCTCTCTCTCCTCTCCTCGCCTACCGTCCATTCCCCCACCTCCCTCTCTCCTCCCCCTCTCCTCTCCTCCCCTCCGTTCCATTCCCCCCACCATCCCTCTCTCCTCCCCTCTCTCCTCTCCATCTCCTCCTCCGTCCATTCCCCCCACCGTCCCTCTCTCCTCCCTCTCTCCTCTCTCCTCTCCCCTTCCCACCTCCCTCTCTCCCTCTCGCCTTCCACCAACCTCCTCTTCACTCATTCGCCTTCCCACGCTCCCTCTCTCCTCCCTCTCTCCTCTCCTCATCTCCTCTCCATCTCTCCTCTCCTCTCTCCTTCCCCCACCATCCTCTGCTCCTCAGCCTTCCCCACCATCACTCTCTCATCTCGCCTTCCTCCACACCTCACTCTCATCCTCCCCTCTCTCCTCTCCTCCTCTCCTTCTCCTCTCTCCTCTCCTCCTCCTTCCCCCACACTCCCTCTCTCATCTCGCCTTCCCACCTCCCTCTCTCCTCCCTCTCTCCTCCTCCTCTCTCCTCTCCTCTCTCCTTCCCCCACCTCCTCTCTCCTCTCGCCTTCCCCCACCTCCCTCTCTCCTCTCGCCTTCCCCACCCTCCCTCTTCTCATCTAAGATGTGCGGAGCAGCTTCCCCCACCTCCCTCCTCTCCTCTCGAGTCCTCCTCTCCTCTTCGCCTTCCCCCACCTGCCCTCTCTAACCATCATCGCCAGTTCCCCCACCTTCCCGCTCTCTTCGCCGCTTCCGCACCCCCTCTCATCTCAGCCCTTCCGCACCTCCAAATCTCCTCACCTCTCACTCCTCTCCTCCTCCCTATCCTCCCTCATCCCTCTCCTTCCCTCTCCTCTCTCTTCCCCCACCTCCCCGCTCTCACTCTCCTCTTCCTCTCTCCGCTGCCTCTCTCTCCTCCTCCTCTCCCTCTCTCCTTCCCCCACCTCCCCCTCTCCTCTCCTCTCCTCCCCCATCTCCTCCCCACCTCCCTCTCTCTCCTCTCTTCCTCTCCTCTCTCCCCTCCTCCTCTCTCCTCTCATCCTCTCTCCATCTCCTCCCTCTCTCCTATCTCACTCTCTCTCTCTCCTTCCCCCACCTCCCGCTCCTCCTCTCGCTCCCTCTCTCCTCTCCGTCCTCTCATCCTCTCTCCCTTCCTCTCTCCTTCCCCCACCTCCCCCTCTCCTCTCCTCTCCTCCCCACTCTCCTTCTCCTCTCCTCCCTCTCTTCCTCTCTCCTCTCCTCCTCCCTTCCCCCACCTCCCCCTTCTCCTCTCCTCTCCTCCCCCTATCCTCCCCCCCACCTCCCTCTCTCCTCCACCTCCTCCCCCACACCTTCCCCTCGTCTCCTCTCCTCTCGTCCTTGGCCCCCACATCCCCCCTCTCCTCTCCTCTCTCCCCCTCTCCTCCCCCCACTCCCCCTCTCCTCTCCTCTCCCTCCTCCCCTCTCCTCCTCCCCCACCTCCCCTCTCATCTCCTCTCTCCATCTCCTCCCTCTCTTCCTCTCTCCTCTCCCTCTCCTCTCCTCCTCTCCTCTCATCCTCTGCCTTCTCCCTCTCTCCTCTCCTCATCTCCTCCTCTCTCTCTCTCTCTCTTCCTCTCCTCTCCTCTTCCTCTCCTCTCCTCTCCTCTCCTTCTCCTCCCTCTCTCCTCTCCTCTCCTCCCTCTCCTCCTGCTCCCTCTCCTCTCCTCTCCTCTCCTCCCTCTCTCCTCTCCTCTCCTCCTCTCTCCCCTTCTCCTCTCCCCCTCTCTCCTCTCCTCTCACTCTCCTCACCTCTCCCCTCCTCTCCTCTCCTCTCCTCTCCTCTCCTCTCCTTCCCTTCTCTCCTCCCTCTCTCCCTCCTATCCTCTCCTCTCCTCCTCTCCTCCCCTCCTCACCCTCCCCTCCCCTCTCCTCCTCCTCTCTCTTGCGCGTCCCCTCGCCTCCCCTCCCCTTCCTCATCCTCTCACTCTCCTCTCCCCTCCTCATCCTCTCCTCTCGCCTCCTCTCCCTTCCTCTCCCCTCGCCCCCCTCCCTCCCTCCCCATCCCCTCCCCTCTCTCTCCTCCACTCCTCCCTCTCTCTCTCCTCCTCCTCTCCTCCCTCCCTCCCTCCCCTCCCCTCCTCTTCTTCCACCCCTCCTCCCCTCCCTCCATCTTCTCCTCTCCTCTCCTCCCTCCTCCCTCTCCTTCTCTTCTCTTCTTGGTCTCCTTTCCTCTCCTCTCCTCCCTCCCCTCCTTTCTCTTCTCTTTCCGTCTCCTCTCCTCTCCTCTCTCTCGCTGGTAAAAAGCTTCAGAAAGCGCTAGTGTGGTGAACGGACTACAACACAAACAAATAACACACACACAAGACACCTGGCTGGCTGACTTGACTGACTGACACAGTGACTGACTGAAAAATGACTAGCTGCTGAATGACCTTTGGCAGACTGGCTGGCTGAACTGAATGACTGGCCGACTGAAATGACTGGCAGAATAGCTGACAGTCAGACTGGCGAAGGCTGATATGAATGGCCGACTAACTGATGCTGACTGAATGAATTGTTTACTCCCCCCGACCTCCCTCTCTCCTCCCTCCTTCCTCCACCATCCCCCCTCATCCCTCCGTCCATTCCCAACCACCTCCCTCTCTCCTCTCTACCTCCCTCCTCCCTCCGTCCATTTCCCCCCACTCCCTCCTCCTCCCTCTCCTCCTGGCGCGGCGCGCCTCCAGTTCCCCCCACCTCCTCATCATCCTCCCTCTCTACCTCTCCTCTCCTCCTCCGTCCATTTCCCCACCTCCCTCTTCTCTCCTCTCTCCTCTCCTCTCTCCTCTCCTCTCTCCTTCCCCCACCTCCCTCTCTCCTCTCGCCTTCCCCAACCTCGCCTCTCTCAATTCTCGCCTTCCACCTCCCTCTCTCCTCCTCTCTCCTCTCCTCTCTCCTCTCCTCTTCTCCTTCCCCACGTCCCTCTCTCCTCGTCGGCCTTCCCCCACCTCCCTCCTCCTCTCTGCCTTCCCCACTCCCTCTCTCATCTCAGCCTTCCCCACCTCCGCTCTCCTCTGCGCTCCCCTCCACCTCCCTTCTCATCTCGCCTTCCCTCACCATCAGCCGCTCTCCTCCCTCATCTTCTCCCTCTCCTCTCTCCTCTCTCCTCATCCTCTCCCTCTCCTCTCTCCTTCCCCTACCTCCCGCTCCTCCTCTCCTCTCCTCTCCCGCTCCCCCTCCTCCCTCTCGTCCTCTCCTCGTCTCTCCTTCCCGACCTCCACCCTCTCGCTCTCCTCTCCTCCCCTCGCTCCCCTCTCCACCTCCTCTCTCCTCCCTGCGAACTCTCCTCTCCATACCGTCTCTTCCCTCTCCCTCTCCTCCCCCCACCTCCCTCTCTCCTCCCTCTCCCCTCTCCTCTCTCCCTCTCCTCCCTCTCTCCCTCCTCCTCTCCTCTTCTTCTCCTTCCCCTCCCACTCCCGCTCGTCCTCTCCCTCCTCTCGGTCCTCTCCTCCTTCTCCTCCTCCTCTCTCTCCTCGCGTCTCTCCTCCACCCTCCCCCTCTCCTGTCCTCTCCTCCCCTCGTCCCTCTCTCCTCTCCTCCCACTCTCTCCTCTCTCTCCTCTTGAGTCCTTCTCTCTCCTTCCCGCCCACCCTCCTCTCCTCTCCTCCTCGCGTCAGCCCCCTCTCCTCCCACATCTCTCTCTCCTTCCCCTCTTCCTCGACCCACCTCCCTCTTCCTCTCCTC
>NW_019943764.1:0-1061 GCF_002910315.2 Salvelinus sp. IW2-2015 | reverse complement strand
TGTGTGTGTGAATGTGAGTGTGTGTGTGTCTGTGAGTGTGTGTGTGTGTGTGAGGATTTGCTCAAAAGCCTGTTTACAGCGCTGTGAAAAAACACACAGTAGACAATAGTACCTTGGAAAAGTCTATAAAGACAGTTTGTTGACGTATGAGTGAGGAAAGAGAAAGAACGAGAGAGACAGAAAGAAAGAGAGAAAGGGAGAAAGAGAGACCGAGAGAAAGAGAGAAAGAGAGAGAGAGGGAGAGAAAAAGAGAGAAAGAGGGAGAGAGAAAGAGAGAAAGAGAGAAAGAGAGAGAAAGAAAGGGAGAGAGAGAGAGCGAGAACGAGAGAGAAAGAGAGAGAGAGAGAGAAAGGGAGAAAGAGAGAGAGAGAAAGGGAGAAAGAGAGGGAGAGAGAGAGAAAGGGAGAGAGAAAGAGAGCGAGAGAGAGAGAGAGGGAGAAAGAGAGAGAGGGCGAGAGAGAGAGAGAAAGAGAGAGAACAAAATAGCAAATTCTCTGTCCGACTTTAAGACAACTTTTGGAAGTGTCTGTTCAACCATAGTCTGTTTAGGAACAACAGAAAGAAAATCAATATTACACACATTTCCCTGATTCACATATACACATACATATACACACACACTTCCCTGATTCACACACATACACACACTCACATCCCATCGCATTGTGTTGTGTGTTTGGGGAGCTGTCAGTTGAATGTTTTCAGAGTTTCACCACGGAGAGGACAGGGAGTTGCTGCGTGTTTTTCTGTGTCTGAGCGCTTTGGGGCAGTTTCAGTCTGTGGTTGTCTGACAACAATCTCTCACAGTCTCACTTCAGAATTGGATGTTTTTGCACTTTTCTCTAAACGTCAAAGTTGCTTCAAACGTCAAATTTTCGATGTTAAAGGTTCAACTTTACGTTTAGGCATTCGTTCTGAATGGGTTATGGTAAGGGTTAAGGTAAGGGTTAAGGTGAGGGTTAAGGTGAGGGTTAAGGTGAGGGTTAAGGTGAGGGTTAAGGTAAGGGTTAAAGGTAAGGGTTAAAGGTAAGGGTTAAGGTGAGGGTTAAGGTAAGGGTTAA
>NW_019943763.1:133184-168500 GCF_002910315.2 Salvelinus sp. IW2-2015 | reverse complement strand
AGAGAGAGATCTGTTTATAGTATGCATGTTGAAGGGGTGTGTCAATCACTGTCGTTCACATCCCCACCTTCATTTCCGGAAGTCCTCAAAAAATGAGTGAACTCTTACTCACCTCACTTTGTTATAACATTTTGGTCAAACAGAACGATTCGTGAAACCCGAATGCATTGTATGTCAACAAACCTGGCTACACAGCTGGAATTAGCTTAGCTCATCATAATCAGTACACCTTCAAAAAAGTATTTTACCCACATATGTGCCCATTACAATCTGTGCAGGAATCGGAATGCGATGATTTGTCATCAGAATTGAAAACATGTGAATAAAACAGTAAATACACAAATAATTGCCACACAAAATATTTTCTGATAGTGATTTATTGAGAACAAGTGGTGCGTGCCGGCAGTCAACCACGTACCGCTCTCACTCTAAACCATTCAGTGTTGTTGTTTATGTATGTAGATAGTGAGCTAAGCTGTAGCATTAGCAATAACTTTCAAAAGGAGACAACTCACAAATGTCAGGAATCAGATTTCTGACAGTGAGGAGCTGCCCCCAACCTTGTAGCATTGAGAACCCTAATCTGAGGACCCCTTGTCCACTGACAAAGTCCCAGTTCCATTAGAAGATGCTGGTGGTGATGGTGGCAGACTGACAGTGGATGAAGTAACAGGAGTTCTGTGGTGCTGGAAGGCTGCCAGCCATTTTACCCTCCTGGCCTGCTGATTGTGTTGATGAGTCCCAGTCCTGGAGTGCACGCCCTTGCCATTTCCACCTGAGGCAGAGTGCTTCAAGTTGTTTCTGACAGAGAGCTGGTGGGAGACATAGTAGAGACCAATCGCTATGCCTTGGAGCTACAGGATAAGAGAGAGCCAGTGTAACGGATGTGAAATGGCTAGCTAGTTAGTGGGTACGCGCTAATAGCGTTTCAATCAGTTACGTCACTTGCTCTGAAACCTTGAAGTAGTGGTTCCCTTGCTCAGCAAGGGCCGGGCTTTTTGTGGAGCGATGGGTAACGATGCTTCGGGGTGACTGTTGTTGATGTGTGCAGAGGGTCCTGGTTCGCGCCCGGGTATGGGCGAGGGGACGGACGTAAAGTTATACTGTTACACCAGGAGTGGGGGGACAACCACATTAGTGAAATGTATACATTCCTGGTGACAGTAAAGAAGAACTCCTAAGAGAATACTGGAGCAGAGATCCTATGTTTGCAACTCCTTCTTTGCCACCCTCTTTTCCCAAGACTGCTTTCTAGTTCTGCTGCTATGACTGCATTTCATCATCAACGCTACTGCCATCCTAAATGACCCGTTATACAAACAAAATAGTAAACAACTTTGATTGCGATGCAGGTGACAGGTGGAAAATATGAACACGTGTATTGTATGCAGGACGGCAGATGAGTAAATGTCTGCAGACTTGAACTGCACAAACAATTGAGAAGTGTTTGGGGAATTTGTCCGGGTCAGAAATGTCAAAAAAATTAATTGGTCCGCAAAAGTAATTTTTTTTATGTGAATGAATGAGGCGGAACACACCTCATTTCAAACTGTTATTATAAAATAAAAAACTGTTTAGAAAATAATTTAAAATTGACAAATAAAACAGGCGGCGTGCTTTTCTTTGAGGGCAGCGCAGATTAAATGTACTATTACATAACAATCACATTCTGGAATTGGAGAGAACGTTCTAACATCAAGTGCATAAAACAACTCACGCTGGGGCGACCGTTAGAGATATTTGGAACTCACGCATGAAAGGGTTAACAGGAGTATGTCTTTAATTAAGATTATTTTAGCAGCCTAATACCCCCCTCTTTCCTCTTCATCATTGCAAATATTTAAAAACGTTTGGACACAGGGTAGAGCTGCCGCTTTCAAGGTGCGGGGCTCTAACCCAGAAGCTTTCAAGAAATCCTGATCTTCCCTGCGATGAATCATCAAACAGGTAAAGCGTCAATACAGGACTAAGATTGAGTACTACAGCAGCTCCGACACTCGTCTTATGCCACAGGGCTTGCAAACTACTACAGACTACAAAGGGAAGCACAGCCACGAGCTGCCCAGTGACACGAGCATACCAGACGAGCCTAATTACTTCGATGCTCGCTTCGAGGCAAGCAACACTGAGGCATGCATGAAAGCATCAGCTGTTCCGGACGGCTGTGTGATCACGTGATCACGATCTCTGTAGCCGATGTGAGCAAGACCTTTAAACAGGTCAACATACACAAGGCCACAGGACCAGACGGATTACCAGGACGTGTGCTCCGGGCATGTGCTGACCAACTGGCAAGTGTCTTCACTGACATTTTCAACATGTCCCTGAGTGAGTCTGTAATAGCAACATGTTTCAAGCAGACCACCATAGTCCCTGTGCACAAGAACACAAAGGCACCCTGCCTAAATGACTACAGACCCATAGCACTCACGTCCGTGGCCATGAAGTGCTTTGAAAGGCTGGTAATGGCTCACATCAACATAATTATCCCAGAAAGCCTCGACCTACTCCAGTTTACATACCGCCGCAACAGAACCACAGATGATGCAATCCACACTGCCTTTTCCCACCTGGACAAAAGGAACACCTATGTGAGAATGCTATTCATTGACTACAGCTCAGCGTTCAACACCATAGTGCCCTCAAAGCTCATGACCAAGCTAAGGATCTTGGGATTAAACACCTCCCTCTGCAACTGGATCCTGGACTTCCTGATGGGCCGCCCCCAGGTGGTGAGGGTAGGAAGCAACACATCTGCCACGCTGATCCTCAACACTGGAGCCCCCCAGGGGTGCGTGCTCAGTCCCCTCCTGTACTCCCTGTTCACCCATGTCCAGGCACGTCTCCAACACCATCATTAAGTTTGCAGACGACACAACAGTGGTAGGCCTGATCACCGACAACAATGAGACAGCCTATAGGGAGGAGGTCAGAGACCTGGCCGGGTGGTGCCAGAATAACAACCTATCCTTCAACGTAACCAAGACTAAGGAGATGATTGTGGACTATAGGAAAAGGAGGACCGAGCACGCCACAATTCTCATCGATGGGGCTGTAGTGGAGCAGGTTCAGAGCTTCAAGTCCCTTGGTGTCAACATCAATAACAAACTAACATGGACCAAACACACCAAGGCAGTCGTGAAGAGGGCACAACGAAGCCTATTCCCCCTCAGGAAACTAAAAAGATTTGGCATGGGTTCTGCGATCCTCAAAAGGTTCTACAGCTGCAACATCGAGAGCATCCTGACTGGTCGCATCACAGCCTGGTATGACAACTTCTCGGCCTCCGACCGCAAGTCACTACAGAGGGTAGTGGGGCCAAGCTTCCTGCCATCCAGGACCTCTACAGCAGGCGGTGTTAACATAGTGTCCAAAGAAGGGCCAGATGTATAAAGAAATGGTGTCGTCTGCATAGAGGTGGATCAAAGAATCACCCGCAGCAAGAGCGACATCATTGATATATACACAGAAAGTGTCGGCCCGAGAATTGAACCCTGTGGCAACCCCATGGAGACTGTCAGAGGTCCGGAACACAGGCCCTCCGATTTGACACACTGAACTCGATCAGAGAAGTAGTTGGTGAACCAGGCGAGGCAGTCATTACAGAAACCAAGGCTGTCGAGTCTGCCGATAAGAATGTGGTGATTGACAGAGTCGAAAGCCTTGGCCAGGTCGATGAATACAGCTGCACAGGATTGTCTCTTATCGATGGCGGTTATGATATCGTTTAGGACCTTGAGCATAGCTGAGGTGCACCCATGACCAGCTCGGAAACCAGATTGCATAGCGGAGAAGGTATAGTGGGATTCCAAATGCTCGGTGATCTGTTTGTTCACTTGGCTTTCGAATACTTTAGAAAGGCAGGGCAGGAATGGATATAGGTATGTAACAGTTTGGGTCTAGAGTCTCTCCCCCTTTGAAGAGGGGGATGACCGCAGCAGCTTTGCAATCTTTAGGAATCTCGGACTGTACGAAAGAGAGGTTTAACAGGCTAGTAATAGGGGTTGCAACAATTGCAACGTATAATTTTAGGAGAGGGTCCAGATTGTCTAGCCCAGATGATTTGTAGGGATCCAGATTTTGCAGCTCTTTCAGAACATCAGCTATCTGGATTTGGGTGAAGGAGAAGCAGGGGGGGGGCTTGGGTCAGTTGCTGTGGGGGGTGCAGAGCTGTTGGCCGGGGTAGAGGTAGCCAGGTGGAAAGCATGGCCAGCCGTAGAGAAATGCTTATTGATATTCTCAATTATCTTGGATTTATCGGTGGTGACAGTGTTTCCTTGCCTCAGAGCAGTGGGCAGCTGGGAGGAGGAACTCTTATTCTCCATGGACTTTATAGGGTCCCAGAACCTTTTGGAGTTAGAGCTACAGGATGCGCATTTCTGTTTGAAAAAATCTAGCCTTTGCTTTCCTTAACTGACTGTGTGTATTGGTTCCTGACTTCCCTGAAAAGCTCCATATCGCCGGGGCTATTCAAAGCTAATGCAATACGCCACAAGGTGTTTTTATGCTGGTCAAGTGGAGTCAAGTCTGGGGTGAACCACTGGCTATATCTGTTCTTAGTTCACATTTTTTGAATGGGGCATGCTTATTTAAGATGGAGAGGAAAGCACTTTTGAAGAGGAACCAGGCATCCTCTACTGACGGGATGAGGTCAATATCCTTCCAGGATACCCGAGCCAGGTCGATTAGAAAGGCCTGCTCGCTGAAGTGTTTTAGGGAGCATTTGACAGTAATGTGGGGTGGTCGTTTGACACCAAACCCATTACGCACGCAGGTAATGAGGCAGTCATCGCTGAGATCCTGGTTGAAGACAGCAGAGGTGTATTTAGAGGGCAGGTTGGTCAGGATGATATCTATGAGGATGCCCATGTTTACGGATTTAGGGTTGTACCTGGTAGGTTCCTTGATAATTTGTGTGAGATTGAGGGCTACAACTACATGATTCCATATGTGTTATTTTATAGTGTTGTTGTCTTCACTATAATTCTACAATCTAGAAATAGTAAAAATAAAGAAAAACCCTGGAATGGTGTGTCCAAACTTTTGACTGGTACTGTATGTATTCAATCAGACGTTTACGTGCTCTCAATGCACTGGACAGACACTGCTGGCAACAGATTGTTTGCTTATGCTCACACACACACACACACACACACACACACACACACACACACACACAACACACACACACACACTACACACACACACACACACACACACCAACACACACACACACACACACACACACACACCACACACACACACACACACACACAACACACACACACACACACACACACACACACACACCACCAGTGTTGCTGTGTACACGGAAATCGTGGCGGAGTTTTGGTAGAGAGGTTCCGCTGGACGCCTTTTGAGACAACGGTGATGACAAACTAAAGGTCATTTCAGGGTATTAACGCATCGATTTAGATTCAGATTCAGACACCCACCTCCCTTCTCTTCTCTTTCCTTCTACCCTACATCTCTATCCTATCTCTCCTTCTCTGTCTCTATCTCTCCTCTCTCTGTCTGTATCTCTACTGTCTTGTCTCTCTGTCTCTATCTCTCTCTTACTGTCTCTATATTTCTCCTCTCTCTATCTCTTTCTCACTTGCTCTATTCTCATCTTCTCCTGTCTCTATCTCTCACTTCCTGTTCTCTATCTCATCTCTCTTCTCTATCTCTCATCTCTCCTGTTCTGTCCTCCTGTCTCTATCTCTCGTCTCTCCTGTCTCTATCTCTATCTCTCCTGTCTCTATCTCTCGTCTCTCCTGTCTCTATCTCTTGTCTCTCCTGTCTCTATCTCTTCTTTCTCCTGTCTCTATCTCTCGTCTCTCCTGTTCTCTATCTCTCGTCTCTCCTTCTTCTTCCGTCTCGTTCTCCTGTCATATTCTCTCATTTCCTGTTCTAGTCTCGCTCGTTCCTCTCCTGTCTCTTCTCTCATCTCTCCTGTCTATAGTGTCCTTCATCTCCTCTTTTCACTCTATACTCTAGTACCTTCTCTGCCCTGTCTCTATCTCTTCCTCTATTTGTCTCTACTGACCATCTCGCTTGTCTCTATCTCTAACTGTCTTTGTAATCTCTCACTGTCTCTATGCGCGCTCGTCTCTAGGTCATATCTTCTGTTCTATACCGTCAATTGCCTTCACTTGTTCATTCATCTCTAACTGTCTTACGCTAGTGAAGTACTCTGCCACTCTACCTGTCTCTGATCGATATCAGTCTTCCTAGATCTCCTATCGAATCTTTCTGTCTCTATCAATCCTGTCTTTATCCTCCTCTTTAGTGTCTCTCTCTTCTCATCTCCTGTGTCTATCCTCTATCTCTCCTGTTTTTCTCTCTAATTCTCCTATCTCTCCTGTCTCTATCTCTCGTCTCTCCTGTCTATCTCTCCTCTCTCCTGTCTCTATCCTCTATGTCTCTGTCTCTATCTCTCGTCTCTCCTGTCAATTTAATTCAAATTCAAGGGCTTTATTGGGCATGTGTGAAACATGTGTCGAAGATTGGAAGCAGTGGAGGTAGATAATTGCACAAAAGGTGAAATAAACAATAAAAAGTAACAGTAAACATTACACATTCAGAAGTTTCAAAACAATAAAGACATTGACAAATGTCATATTTATTATATTCAGTGTTGTAACAAGTGTACAAATGAGTTACTGCCTCTATCTCTATTTCGTCCTGTCTCTATCTCTCGTTCTCCTGTCTCTATCTCTCCTGTCTATATCTCTCCTCTCTCCTGTCTCTATCTCTTCATGTCTCTATTCACCTCTCTCCTCTCTCTGTCGCTCTATTCTCTTGTCTTCTCTCTCTATTCTCCATCTCTCCTGTCTCTATCTCTATTTCTCCTGTCTATAGTCGTCTCTTTCTCCTGTCTCTATCTCTATCTCTCCTGTCTATATCTCTCCTCTCTCCTGTCTCTATCTCTCATGTCTCTATCTCACCCTCTCTCCTCTCTCTGTCTCCTCATATCTCTCTTGTCTCTTCTCTCTATTCTCCATCTCTCCTGTCTCTATCTCTATGTCTCCTGTCTCTATCTCTTCGTCTCTCCTGTCAATTCAATTCATTCAAGGGGCTTTATTGCATGGGAAACATGTGTTACATGTCAAAGCAAGTGAGGTAGATAATATACAAAAGTGAAATAAACAATAAAAAGTAACAGTAAACATTACACATCACGAAGTTTTCAAAACAATAAACGATTACAAATGTCATATTATATATATACAGTGTTGTAACAATGTACAAATGGTTACTGTCTCTATCTCTATTTCTCCTGTCTATATCTCTTCCTCTCTCCTGTCTCTATCTCTCCTGGTCTGTCTCTCCTGTCTCTATCTCTATTTCTCCTGTCTATATCTCTCCTCTCTCTGTCTCTATCCTCTCTGTCTCTGTCTCTCCTCTCTCTCTGTCTCTTATCTCTATTTCTCCTGTCTATATCTCTCCTCTCTCCTGTTCTATCTCTCCTGTCTCTATCTCTCCTGTCTCTATCTCTATTTCTCCTGTCTATATCTTATCTCTTTCCTGTCTCTACTCTCATCTCTGCTGTCTCCATCTCTCCTCTCTCCTGTCTCTATCTTATCCTCTCTTCCTGTCTCTATCTCTCCACTATCCTGTCTCTATCTCTCTCTCTGCTGTCTCTATCTCTCCTCTCTCCTGTCTCTATCTCTCCTCTCTCCTGTCTCTATCTCTCATCTCTCCTGTCTCTATCTCTCACTATCCTGTCTCTATCTCTCATCTCTGCTGTCTCTATCTCTCCTGTCTCTACCTCTCCTCTCTCCTGTTCTTATCTCTCATCTCTCCTGTCTCTATCTCTCCTGTCTCTACCTTCCTCTCTCCTGTTCCATTGCTCATCTCTCCTGTCTCTATCTCGTCCCTCTATCTCTCCTGTCATTCAATTCAATTCAAGGGCTTTATTGGCATGGGAAACATATGTTAACATTGCCAAAGCAAGTGAGGTAGATAATATACAAAAGTGAAATAAACAATAAAATGTAGAGTAAACATTTAACATACAGACGTTTTCAAAAGAATAAATGTATATTATGTTATGTATTATGTATATATACAGTGTTGTAACGATGTACAAATGGTAAGTACACAAGGGAAAATTAAATAAGCATAATATGGGTTGTATTTACAATGGTGTTTGTTCTTCACTGGTTGACCTTTTCTTGTGGCAACAGATCACAATCTTGGCTGCTGTGATGGCACATGTGGTATTTCACCCAGTAGATATAGGAGTTTTCATCAAAATCAGGTTTGTTTTCGAATTATTTGTGTATCTGTGTAATCTGAGGGAAATATGTGTCTCTAATATGGTCATACATTTGGTAGGAGGTTAGGAAGTGCAGCTCAAGTTTCCACCTCATATTGTGGGCAGTGTGTCTTTATCTGCCCTCTCTCCCTCTTTCCTCTTTCCCTCTCTCCTCTCTCCTGTCTATTCTCTCCTCTCTCCTGTATCTATCTCTTATCTCTCCTGTCTATCTCTCCTCTCTCCTGTATCTATCTCTTATCTCTCCTGTCTATCTCTCCTCTCTCCTGTATCTATCTCTTATCTCTCCTGTCTATCTCTCCTCTCTCCTGTATCTATCTCTATCTTCCTGTCTATCTCTCCTCTCTCTGTCTCTATCTTTATCTCTCCTGTCTATCTTCCTCTCTCCTGTATCTATCTCTCCTCTCTCCTGTATCTATCTCTTATCTCTCCTGTCTATCTCTCCTCTCTCCTGTCTCTATCTTATCTCTCCTGTCTATCTCTCATTCTCCTGTCTCTAGCTCTTATCTCTCCTTTCTCTAGCTCTTATCTCTCCTTCTCTATCTCTTATATTCCTGTCTATCTCTCCTTCTCTGTCTCTATCTCGTATCTCTCCTGTCTATCTCTCATTCTCTCCTGTCTCTATCTCTTATATCTCATGTCTATCTCTCTCTCTCCTGTCTCTATCTGCCTCTCTCCTCTCTTCCTCTTTCCTTCTCTCCTCCGTCCTCTTCCCTCTCTCCGATCTCTCTCTTTCCCTCGTTCTCTCTCCCCACCCCACACATCTGCCTCTATTGTGGCCTTCTGACTAATATGTTCCCAGCCTTTATACAGCTCCATGCCCCCTTCTCTTCCAGGAGACTCTTGTGCATAGATCAACAGATACACTACAGGCTATTGGTCTAGATCAGTGGTTTCCAAACTTATTTTAGTCGGTACCCCTTCAAACATTCAACCTCCAGCTGTACCCCCTCTAGCACCATGGTCAGTGCAAATCTCAATGTAGTTTTTTGCCATCATTATAATCCTTCACACACACACACACACACTATATGATACATTTATTAAACTTAAGAATGGTGTTTGTCACCACCGGCTCGTGGGAAGTAACAAAGAGCTCTTATAGGACCAGGGCACAAATAATATAATAATAATCAATAATTTTGCTCTTTATTTAGCCATCTACATATAAAACCTTATAGAATGGTATGCACTCACATGAGATTTGCCGTGATGTTGACAGAGTGGCATGGGAGGTTTATTTCTTAGACTGGGTTAAGATGTCAATTTTGGGACACATCCTCAGTAGTGTGCCTTTGAATCAGTGGGTGTTTCYGCCTTTAATCACTAAACACCCTCATCAAAGGTGGCCAGCTAAAGGGTGATCAAGCCTTAGCTTGTGTCCCATGCCCAATTAAGATTTCCCACGGGACTATGCAAGGCAGGGGCGTCCTCTTCCCCGAGCCAGCCCTACAGCTGACCGCATACCTCAGATCTGAATTGGGTTCTCAGGTGGGGGTGGGGGGTCATGAAGTTATAGCCCAGCAAGGGTCCTTCCGTTTGATCCAGATCCACTGGCTGCCTCTTTCAGCTGCTTGAGAAACTGCTCTGACGGTCTGCRGCAYAGCCTGTCCATGGAGTCCAAGTTCTTTCAGCAACCTGATGGTGGAAGAAGCCACGAATCCTCTGCATCCCACTTCAACTGGCCAGACTTTTGCATTCCAGCCACGCTGAGTTGCGTCTGCTGCCAACTCTGTGTAACGTAGTTTCTTACGCTCGTAGGCCTCTTCAACAGAGTTTTCCCACGGGACTGTGAGCTCTATGATGTACACAGCCTTTCGTGAAGGGGACCAGAGTATCATGTCTGGCCTAAGGTTGGTAGAAGCAATCTAAGGTGGAAAAATGAGTTGCTGGCCAATATCGACAAGCATCTTCCAGTCCCGGGCCATGGCTAGGTGTCCAGTTTCTGGCTTCGTAGGAGGATGCTTGGGCCTTTTCTGTCGCTCCCGGATGAATGTTGTTGTTTTGACGGGATTGCTTGCTTTTGGAGGTAATGAATTAGTTGCACTCCTCTTGGTCTCAAGTGCTGCAGCCAGGCTCTTGAGGACCTGATTGTGCCTCCAGGTGTAGCGGCCTTGTGAGAGGCTGGTTTTGCAACCTGTCATTATATGCCTGAGAGTCGCTGGAGCTGGGCAGAGGGGGCAGGTCGGGTCCTCGCCATACCATTGATGTACGATTTTTGGTGATGGAAGCACATCATAAACAGCTCTTATGATGAAGCTGATGTTGCTTGCCTCCATTTGCCAAAGCTCACTTGATCTTTCTCCTCTCCAGGCCTTCCCACCGCATCCATTGCCCTTGTTTAGCAAGAGAGACAGCCTTTGCACTTCTTGCAGTCTCCTCCTGTCTGCGCACCTCCTCGACCACCAGCTTCCTGCGTTCAGATGTTGTTGCCTTATGGAACGTTGGTTTGCTTGCTGCCAGGCCAAAGCCTCCTCTTCCATGCTGGATATTCCCCACAATGTCTTGGTGTCTCAGGGCTGATGTTGCTTGCTGCACAGCCTTGGATGATGTCCATTTCCGTCCAGTTTGTAGGGGAGGTGCAGCCTTGCTAATGGTCTGGTCTTTGTAGTCCTTCAATGTCATCTGAACTCTTACTTTAAAGTACTTACTTGTACTCCTCCGTTAGACTTGTAAGAGGTAGTTCAAGGACCCCTTTGCCATAGAGGCCGATGTTACTCAGGCATCGTGGGACACCCAGCCATTTCTTCACGTATGAGGTAATGGTTCGCTCCATCTTCTCCACTGTTGTTAGTGGGACCTCATAGACGGTGAGTGGCCAAATTACCCGGGGGAGAAGTCCAAACTGTAGGCACCAAAGCTTGAGCTGCCCAGGCAGTAGGGTCTTGTTGATGTTCTCAAGACCGTCGGCGATGTCCTGTCTTACTTGTTGCACTTGATCTTTATCCCGGAGGCTTTCGTTGTACCATCTACCCAGGCTCTTGACGGGTTGCTCAGACACCGTTGGTATCGGGTCATCTCCAATACAGAACCTCACATCTTTAAGCTGTCCCTTGACTATGGAGATGCTTCGAGATTTGCTTGGCTTGATTTTCATCCGGGCCCACTTGATGTTATCCTGCAGTTTTGCAAGTAGCCGCCTGGTGCATGCTGCAGTGGTGGTCAGTGTAGTCATGTCATCCATGTATGCTCGGATAGGTGGGAGACGGAGCCCTTCCTTAGTTCTCCCACCGCCGACCACCCATCTCGATGCCCTGATGATGACTTCCATGGCCAGAGGTGAAATTGTACAGCCTGCCATTATGCCTACTTCCAAGCGCTGCCATGTTGTTGTGAAGTCAGGTGTTGTGAAACACAATTGCTGGTCTTGGAAATAGGCCTTTACCAGTGTAGTGATGGGTTCTGGTACGTGGAAAATGTTGATGTTGGCCTTGCTACAACAAAGTTAACCATTTTCACTGTAGTGTCCAAAACGTCTCTCAAGCTGTCAGGCATTCCCTTGGTAGCAAAAGCCTCTCGGTGGATGCTGCAGTGTACCCAAGTGGCATCTCCCGTGGCTTATTTTTCAAAATGTCATGTTTTGTTTCTAAATGGCTGCGTAAGAGTAAAGGTTTCCCGCGAGAGAGTAACGGTTAATGTGATTGGACGTTAATTATTTGACTAGGCTACCTGTATTTGACATTGTATTGTTATTTTGCTGAACACTAGATGGTTTAATTTAATTTTTGGCAGTGAAACGAGGCTACTGAGGCGAGAAAAAAATCTCACCCAAATGTATAGTCCCTTTGGAAAATATAAATTACTGTTTGAAAATGTGAAGTAAAAAATAGAAGAAAATAAATTAAAGGTGAAACGGCAAATGGGGTAAATGGACTCTGGAGCGGTGGAAACGTGTTCTCTGGCGTGATGAATCATACTTCAGCATCTGGGAGTCCAAGGGACGAATCTGGCTTTGGCGGATGCCTGGAATCACTACCTGCCCGAATGCATAGTACCAACTGTAAAGTTCGTTAAAGGAGGCATAATGGTCATTGGCTGTATTTTCATGGTTTGGGCTAGGCCCCTTTTTTTTAACCTTATTTATCTAGAAAAGTCAGTTAAGACAAATTCTTATTTATAATGACGGCCTACCCCGGCTAAACCTGGATGACGCTTGGCCAATTGTGTGACTCCAAATCACGGGCCGGTTGTGATACAGCCTGGAATCAAACCAGGGTCGGTAGTGATGCCTCTAGCACTGAGATGCAGTGCCCTTACTTCCAGTGAAGGGAAATCTTAACTCCACAGCATACAATAACATTCTAGACAATACTGTGCTTCCAACTTTGTGGCAAAAGTTTTGGGGAAGGCCCTTTTCCTGTTTCAGCATGACGATGCCCCCGTGCACAAAGCGAGGTTCATAGTAAAATGGTCTGTCCAGATTGGTGTGGAATGACTTGACTGACCGGCACAGAGCCCTGACCTCAACCCCATTGAACACCTTTGGGATGAATTGGAACGCCGACTGTGAGCCAGGCCTAATCGTCCAACATCAGTGCCCAACCTCACTTATTCTATTATGGCTGAATGGAAGCAAGTCCCCACAGCAATGTTCCAACATCTAGTAGAAAGCCTTCCCATAAGGCTGTTATAGCAGTTAAGGGGGGACCAATTCCGTATTAATGCCCATGATTTTAGAATGAGATGTTCGACGAGCAGGTGTCCACATACTTTTGGACATGTAGTGTTCATACCTACACACAGAACAGTGACTTTGATGAATAGGGGATGTAGGATCACACCACAGACACAAGCATGGAAAAGGAGTTAATAATTGTCAGCATCATTTGTACAGCGGAGCCGCAGGGATTTTGTTGATGGATTGGAACAATCTTGGAGTCATTTGGACTTAGGAACAGTTATGAGTCTTGGATCTTCGGTCAATAAAGTGAATGGTACTTGACCATAATCTACTAGAAGGAGCTTTTCTTTAAAAAATAAATAAAGTAATCTTGAGGTCTATAATCGTCTCTGCTAAGAAGTGCCATGGAAGAAGAAAATAGGAAATAAAATACTGTTTTTGTCATCTGGAGTTATGCGCCAGGCTTAGTAATGACTACCGTTAGCTAACAGAGCAGTCAACACCCCCAAATGCGTACCGATCCCACACCTGGCACTGCTCAAGCATGTAATGGGGGAACTGCCAAACTGGCCCCATATGGTAGAAGGCTGAGACTGTTTCTACCTACTCAGAACAATGACCATTAACTCAGATGTAAGAATTATTAGTATATATTATATATTATTATTTGATTTCTTTTGTGCMTTCTGTACTCTTCAAAAGGAAACATGGTCCTAATAGATGGCGTAACATACTTAGGAGACGTGCATAACATCCACCACTTCCGAGTATATTACTCGCTAACGTTCAGTCCCTGGAAATAAAGTAGATGAGCTCAGGGTGAGGATCTCCTTCCCGGAAGTCAGCACCCAAGTGAAAAATAGTTTTATTTAATTTTATTCCAGGTATATTAAAGTATACTACAAATTTGAATAATATACTTCAAGTACGAGATGTATTTTTTCGAGCATATTTGAGGTATTCTATAAATATAACATATTCAACCTTAACTTAATAAAAGTGTAGTTTATATGCATATTATTATATTATATTATTATATATTATTCAGTCTTTCACTATATATCACTATCAATAAACATAAACACACTCATTAAAAGTGTACTTCAATTTCAATCGCTTGAATTTTAATATAGTATTTTCATTCAAAATACACATGGAGTTGTTTTTAGGTTGACGCTTTGATTTTAAAAAATGAAACTCTGCTTGTGGGTGATTAAGTACACTATAACAATAGTGACTTACAAAAGTATTCATATACCCTTGTATTTCTTCATGTTTTATTGTGTTACAAAGTGGGATTAGAATTCATTATTTGTCATTTGTTGTCACCAATGAAGGCTAAATACTCTAATGTTAAAGTGTAAGAAAAAAAAACAAGATTAATACAAATGTTATATCTCAAATATAGTCATAAGTTTTCAGCTTCTTTGTTTATGCAAGCCCAAATTAGTTCAGGATAAAAATGTGTCTTAACAAATCACAGAATATGTGACATTGACTAATAATACGGGTTGACATTTTTTTTTTTTTTAATGACTAACCCTTCCTCTGTCCCCCTTCCTCTTCCTCTGTCCCTCTTCCTCGTCCCCTTCCTCTGTCCCCTTCCTCTGTCTCCTTCCTCTGTCCCCTTCCTCTGTCCCCCTTCCTCTGTCCCCTTCCTCTGTCTCCCTTCCTCTGTCTCCCTTCTCTGCTCCCTCCTCTGCTCCCCTTCCTCTGTCTCCCTTCCTCTGTCTCCCTTCCTCTGTCTCCTTCCTCTGCTCTCCTTCCTGTCTCCTTCCTCTGTCTCTCTCTCTGTCCCCCCTTCCTCTGTCTCCCTTCCTCTGTCTCCCTTCCTCTGTCTCCCTTCCTCTGTCCCCCTTCCTCTTCCTCTGTCTCCCCTTCTCTCTGTCCCCCTTCCTCTGTCTCCCTTCCTCTGTCTCCCTTCCTCTTCTCCCCCTTCCTCTGTCTCCCTTCCTCTTTCTCTGTCCCTTCCTTCTGTCTTCCCTTCTCTGTCCCCTTCCTCTGTCCCCTTCCTCTGTCTCCCTTCCTCTGTCCCCCTTCCTCTGTCTCCCTTCCTCTGTCCCCCTTCCTTTGACTCCCTTCCTTTGTCTCCCTTCCTCTGTCCCCCATACATCCAACAGCTGTAACGTCCCTCATTCAAGTATTGAAGTTCAAGCTCAGATTCAACTACAAAGACCAGGGAGCCTTTTGATAGCCTCATAAAGGGCAGTGATTGGTAGATCGGTAACATTATGAAATCAGACATTGAATATCTCTTTAAGCAAGGTCAATTTAATATTTATGTGGGGGATTAAACCACCCAGACACATCAAAGAAACAGTCATCCTTCTGAACTGAGCTGCAGGACAGGAATGAAACTGCTCAGGGTTGTTACCATGAGGCCATTGGTGATTGTAAAACAGTTACAGAGTTCAGAGAGAAAATAATAATACAAAATATAAAGAATAACAATATTCTAAAACCTACAGTGCTTTAGGAAAGTATTCAGACCCCTTGACTTTTTCCTTATTGTGTTATGTTACAGCCTTATTCTTAAAAATGAAAATATCACATTTGAACAAGTATTCAGACTCTTCACTCAGTACTTTGTTGAAGAACCTTAAGCAGCAATTACAGCCTCAAGTCTTCTTGGGTATGACGCTACAAGCTTGGCACATGTATATTTGGGGAGATTCTCCCATTCTTCTCTTCAGATCCTCTCAAGCTCTGTCAGGTTGGATGAGGAGCATCGCTGCACAGCTATTTTCAGGTCTCTCCAGAGATGTTCGATCGGGTTAGAGTCCAGGCTCTGGCTGGGCCACTCAAGGACATACAGAGACATGTCCCCAAAGCCACTCCTGCGCTGTCTTGGCTGTGTACATAGGGTCGTTGTCCTTTTGGAAGGTGAACCTTCACCCCAGTCTGAGGTCCTGAACGCGCTGGAGCAGGTTTTCATCAGGGATCTCTCTGTACTTTGCTCCGTTCATCTTTCCCTAGATCTATAGTCTCCCAGTCCCTGCCACTGAAAAACATCCCCACAGCATGATGCTGCCACCAACATGCTTCACCGTAGGGATGATTCTAGGTTTCCTCCAGACGTGACACTTTGCATTCATGTCAAAGAGTTCAATCTTGGTTTCATCAGACCAGAGAATCTTGTTTATTATGGTCTGAGAGTCGTTTAGATGCCTTTTTGCAAACTCCATACTGGCTGTCATTTGGAAGGTTCTCCCATCTCAACAGAGGAACTCTGGAGCTCTGTCAGATTGACCATCAGGTTCTTGGTCACCTCCCTGACCAAGGGCCTACTCTCCCGATTGCTCAGTTCGGCCGGGTGGCCAGCTCTAGGAAGAGTCTTGGTGGTTCCAAACTTCTTCCATTTAAGAATGATGGAGGCCACTGTGTTCTTGGGGACCTTCAATGCAGCAGAAATGTTTTGGTACCCTTCCCCAGATCTGTGCCTCGACCCAATCCTGTCAATTCCTTCGACCTCATGGCTTGGTTTTTGCTCTGACATGCACTGTCAACTGTGGGACCTTATATAGACAGGTGTGTGCC
Organism: Salvelinus sp. IW2-2015; assembly: GCF_002910315.2. Classification (NCBI taxonomy): domain Eukaryota; kingdom Metazoa; phylum Chordata; class Actinopteri; order Salmoniformes; family Salmonidae; genus Salvelinus; species Salvelinus sp. IW2-2015. The sequence goes on along the minus strand of NW_019943763.1, from coordinate 152,061 downwards.
TTTCCAAATCATGTCCAAACAATTGAATTTACCACAGGATGACTCCTATGAAGTTGTAGAAACAACTCATGGCTGGAACACTGATCAGAGGGAGCAGGCCTGCTGAAACACTGATCAGAGGGAGCAGGCCTGCTGAAACACTGATCAGAGGGAGCAGGCCTGCTGAAACACTGATCAGAGGGAGCAGGCCTGCTGAAACATTAATAGCTGTAGCTATGTTAGAAAACGTTTGTGTTGTTTATGGTGAAAATGCTATTAAAACATTCTGATGTAGATCATTTTGTGTTTCTAGCCCTTTACAATTAATGCATAGTATGCCTGTAACTCAATGCACTGCTTTAAAATAATAATAAATAAAATATTAAATTGCGATTAACTAGTAATCAGCTTTATGGTGCTGTGGTAAACACCGTCAACACCCAGCTATAAGAAATATGCTAATTATAACCTCTCTGCCTTCCATTAACTCAGTTAATTAATTGAATAGTTTGACAGCCCTAGTTAAATGACTCCACACCTTTATAGGGTTAGTGTTTCCACACGGCCATATCTCAACTTTACATCGCTTGTTTATGGAAGACATAGGCGCCCATCTGTGATAATTATATTGAATCAAAATATAAAAATACAACAATGTCAACGATTTTACTGAGTTACAGTTTCTATAAGGAACATCAGTCCATTGAAATAAATAAATAAATGAGGCACTAGTCTATGGATTTCACATGACTGGGCAGGGGAGAGCATAGGCTCATCCACTTAGGAGCTAGGTCCACCTATTGGCCCCCACAAAAGGGATTTATTACAGACAGAAATACTCCTCAGCCTCCCCTCTCAGACGATCCCGCAGGTGAAGAACCCCGATCTATGGAAACAAGATGCACCCGAGCTCAATGTTGCGTCTCATAGCAAAGGTTCTGAATAATTACATAAATAAAGGTACTTCATTTTTTCATTTTTTATAATATTTAGAATAAGGGGACTGTAACGTAACACAATTTGGAAAAAGAGAAGGGGTCTGAATATTTTACAAATGCACTCTACATCGTGTATGCAACAAGGCAATAAAGTAATACTGCACAAAATAAATGTTTATGCCTAAATGCAAAACGTTTGGGGCAAATCCAACACTACACATCACTGAGTAACTGCCTCCTTATTTTCAAGCATGGTGGTGGCTGCATCATTGTGTGGATATGCTTGACATCATCAAATACTTTTTCTGGATAAAAAGAAACAGGATGGAGCGAAACACAGGCAAAGTCCTAGAGGAAAATCTGCTTCAGACGGCTTCACGACAATGGGAGAGGAATTCATATTTCAGCAGAACAATATCTTTTTAAGCTTTCTGTCAATATCAGATATGTCTATGTCTTGGGAAAATGTTCTTGTTACTTACAACCTCATGCTAATCGCATTAGCCTACGTTAGCTCAACCGTCCCGTGGGGGGGACACAGATCCATTGTTTAAATAATGTTTATTTTGTACCAAAGTGAATTGAATGTATGTTATTCATTATACTTGAACTTACTGTGACTCTGTTGATGAACAGTGTATTTTTTTTAAGGTCAGTTTTTTTTGCGAGAAATCTATTCGCTGTTCCAACCAAGGATAGCGAGCCGCCCACAGATAACCGACCTCAACCGTTGTTATTCTTGCATATAAAAACTTTTTTTTGTATTTTTCCTTTGGAAGGACATTGAGCCCTTTATTTGCAGACCTTATTCCGGTGTGGTAGGAGGACACAGTACACTCACTGCTCTGCTTCTTTAAATGCAGGCTACACTCACATTGATTACACTGTGGGTTATTTACTGCTGTTGGGGGTTTAATGTCTTATTCAATGATTGTATTGAACTATTGATCTGTTGATACATTTCTGAATCTGATTTTGTGTATTGGTACATTGTATTTAATCAGATTGAGTTTTTAAATGGTTAACCTGGTAGATTATCATTACCTAGAATATATAAAGTTGTTACTTACCTATTGTCATTACCTGGTTATTACATGTTTGTTTATGGTAACTGTTTCTATGGTAACTGTACTCACTTGCACACGTTGTATATTGTTTATTGTTCAATAATATTACCTTATTCCAAATTATATTTTAATACGCGATTATCTTTTACACTCTACCACTGTGTCCCGGTCTCATTTTTTACCCATTCTGCTCCAACATTTGAATATCGTTTATTATTAGTAGTTCTATACATTTTACCACAATATCATTACAGTATTTAGAATGTGTCAACAAGGTTAAGACAACTTTAACTTTAACAGGGTAAGCCAGAGGGATACACTACAAAACAGGATCAATGAGTTAGCCAGCTAACTTTAACCCTTTAACCTGTTGGTAGAGCATGTTTTTTTTAAATGGATTTAGAAGTGTATACAGTATAAAAACAAATATTATCTTGAACTTGATTGGTCAATTCCCCTAGCCTTCCTGCATAAATGAACATCATTTGTATCCTTTTGGTTTGCTGATGTTCAGTGCTGTGTTAACTTTGCCCACTCAGAGAGCTGTAAGAAAACAAATAAACAGTCACCAGATATGGGATAAAAGACAGGAATTAAGTTGGTGAGGGATTTGCACCATTCCCGATAGGTGAGACCTTGAAGAGTAGAAATAAGCAAATTGTTAAAATATAAAAAGTCTGAAAAGCAAGTATTTTGTACAACTGTGTTCAAACAAGTCAATTGATATGTCAGTAAAAAGTATGGTAGGCTAAGAAAATGGAAAATACATTTTCTTCTCTAAAAATACTATTTCTGTTGAAAAGTATGATTACATTGTTTACAACACACTACATCAGGCATCATAGATTAGTTAAACCACAGTTCATGACCCATGGGGTTAATAATACATATTTAAAGTTCATGTTGTCTTTAAAATAATTTCTATAATAGTAATTAAAAAAACTGCACTTTGTCATAAATAACCTGAAAATGTAGTCTGAACATTGGTAACCAGGTGGAAGAACCTGGATCATTTGATAGGTCTGAACATGGAACCAGGGTGGAAGAACCTGGATCATTTTAAATGTCTGAACATGTGGAACCAGGGGAAGAACCTGGATCATTTGATAGGTCTGAACATGTGGAACCAGGGGGAAAACCTGATCATTTGATACGTAACATGTGGAACCAGGGTGAAGAACCTGGATCATTTGATATCTGAACATGTGGAACCAGGGTGGAAGAAACCTGGATCATTTGATAGGTCTGAACATGTGGAACCAGGGGAAAAACTGGATCATTTGATAGTCTGAACATGTGGAACCAGTGGAAGAACCTGGATCATTTGATAGGTCTGAACATGTGGAACCAGGAAGAACCTGGATCATTTGATATGTCTGAACATGTGGAACCAGGTGGAAGAACCTGGATCATTTGATAGGTCTGAACATGTGGAACCAGGGTGAAGAACCTGGATCATTTGATAGGTCTTAACATGTGGAACCAGGTGAAGAACCTGGATCATTTGATAGTCTGAACATGTGGAACCAGGGTGGAAGAACCTGGATCATTTGATATGTCTGAACATGGGGAACCAGGTGGAAGAACCTGGATCATTTAAATGTCTGAACATGTTGAACCAGGTGGAAGAACCTGGATCATTTGATATCTGAACATGGGAACCAGGGTGGAAGAACCTGGATCATTTGATATGTCTGAACATGTGGAACCAGGGTGGAAGAACCTGGATCATTTGATATGTCTGAACATGTGGAACCAGGGTGGAAGAACCTGGATCATTTGATAGGTCTGAACATGTGAACCAGGTGGAAAAACCTGGATTATGATATAGTCTGAACATGTGGAACCAGGGTGGAAGAACCTGATCATTTGATATGTCTGAACATGTGGAACCAGGGTGGAAGAACCTGGATCATTTGATATGTCTGAACATGTGGAACCAGGGTGGAAGAACCTGGATCATTTGATAGGTCTGAACATGTGGAACCAGTGGAAGAACTGGATCATTTGATAGTCTGAACATGTGGAACCAGGGTGGAAGAATCTGGATAATTTGATAGTCTGAACATGTGGAACCAGGTGGAAGAATCTGGATCATTTGTAGGTCAAAATACACCACCTCGATGGGTCAATTTTCATGTATGAACCCCAATTACCATAGTTTGTTAAAATGTTACATCAATCTTAATTTAACAACACTTATCTACCTATAAAAAGCCATTAAGCAGACCTAAAGTGATTGTTGTGATTCTGTTGGATGAGTAAAAATGCTTTGGAAATGCCGCTACTATTATTGATGATTGCTGATGACCCTGTTGACTTCTCAACTGCCTTGTAGAGCTTGGTTACTTCCAAAATAACACAAGTTGGAAAAAAAACATTGTAAAGTTTATGTGTTGTTAACATGAATTTATTTATTTTGTTTAATAATAATCCAGAGATAACTATTATTTTCAGTCATTAAGAAACGTATTCATGTGTTTTTAGTTGTTGAATCAAAAACCATGCCCGTTCAAGTTAATCTTTCAAAAAAATTAAAAGTTATTTTCATTGATTCTGCTTCGATAATTTGTACCATCATTTTTGCTGCAGCAAGTTTGTGTCTTTTGACAGACGTCCCATATTTAGCTCAACAACAACAAAAACAGAGTCGACAGAGAGCAAACAGACAGAAGAAGCAGACAGAGAGGCAGACAGAGAGATAGCAGGCAGACAGAGAGAGGCAGACAGCAGAGAGCAGACCGAGCGAGACGACAGAGCGGCAGGACCCGAGAGCAGAGTGCAACAGACAGACAGAAAGGCAGACAGACAGAGCGGCAGACAGACAGACAGAGAGGCAGACAGACAGACAGAGAGGCAGACAATCAGAAGGGACAGACAGAGAGAGAGGCAGACAGGGAGAGAGGCAGACAGAGAGAGAGGCAGACAGAGAGAGAGGCAGACAGACAGAAGGGACAGACAGAGAGGCAGACAGAGAGATATTCAGACAGACAGAGAGGCAGACAGACAGAGAGGCAGACAGACAGAGACAAATAAAACATAAATAAATCATATAGCAGCAATCTTGTTTTGAGATCTGCATCTGTATTTATCATCAAAGACACTTGGATGAAAAGCATTACAACTTGTCCTCAAGAATGTCCTTAATTATGTCAACAGAACACACTTCTTCCTCATTCCTATGCTAGTTGCCCCATTAGATTGAATTCTAAATGGACACAATAAAATTGAAAACAGTAAACAGAACACTCATCTCCAATTTTAAGACCTTGTTATTTTCTCCCCTTGTATCTGTGTTTTCCAAAGTGTTGTTATTTGGGACCAGTCCTTTCTGAGTTTCATAATGTTCCGCCGTATTCTAGTGCTGTTGCCCTGGGGTCTTGTCTCTGTCACAGGCTTGGAGATGAACAAAGACCTCTGTCAGTCTGCGCTGTCATTTTCTCCTCCTGCTATCTCATTCTCCCCCTGCTCTCTTTCTCCCTCTCTCTGCTATCTCTCTCTCTGCTATRTCTGCTTTCTCTCTCTGCTATCTCTGCTTTCCCCCTCTGCTCACTCTCTCTCTCTCTCTCTCTCTCTCTGTCTCTCTGCTATCTCTCTCTTTCCCCCTGCTGTCTCTATTGCTATCTGATTCTCCCTCTGCTATTGCTTCCTCTCTCTCTCTTGCTCTGATATTGCTCTCTCTCTCTCTCTCTCTCTCTCTGCTACATTCTTTAATTAATTATCTTTCTTTTCTATAGCAGTGGACTTCATTTTGAATTTGGTTGCATCATGGTCTGACCAAGTAGACGAGCAACATCAGGGGGAATCACACACACCATGCCGTGTTCAGCACTTCAGAGAAGAAGTTCAATCAAATGATAATGAAATATACAAATATATATTTATATATTTTTTTTATGTTAAGATATTGGTATTTTGTTAAAAACAAACCATAAAGGAATCTTTATTAATATTCACCATCTTCGATTTTGCCGTATTCCACAGAGAGCCTCAGAGAGGGATATACAGAAAACAAAGTGACAGCCAGCTAGATGTTTTAATAGTGTATGTTTTACATGTCATTTAAAAGTTAATAATGTGCTGTTGGTTTTAACGTTTCCAATTGGGATTAAATATTTGAGGCGTGACAGGAGCATGAGAAAATAATATGTTTCCCCTTTACGTAGTGTAGATGTCTCCAAGGGGCTCATTACTATGGCATTCCTGGGTTAGGAAGAGTGAGGCTGTCAATATGAGCCGGGCTCAGGCCCTAACGCAGAGAAACACACAGACACTAATTATATATGATTTGTAGCCAGAGAAAACGTACCACTGCAACGAGGAGAAAAGCTGCAATCTCATGGTGCTCTATAGAGCTGGTTTATTAATTGATATCTGTGTCGTTCCACGAAACGAGTGCTATTTGATATTTTAAGTAGAATTTGTGCACTAATATTGAATTTTTTAAAAGGCTGTTATATTAAATTAATTTCCCTTTAATATACACCACTTGGAGAATTAAAAAAAAAATCGGATTTTTCTTTATGAATAGAGACTTTGTTAAAGTGTAATTTTGTCCCTCTTATACCTTCTAGGTAGATTTGAACCCACCTAACCTATTTTCCCCTTATCACCATCGTTGTAAATCGCTAGTTATTTTGACGTAGTCATTTCTGGAGATTATTATTTATTTCATGTGATTTTAGTCATTCGTTTACATCGGTCCCTCATTTTAACCCCGTTACTTGAACTGAACGCTCTTGTTAATAATATGGTGAAACTATTCCTTTTTTAAATTGTTTATTTGTTTTTCTCCCCAAAGAGACATTGAACATCTAATAGTCAAATCCTGGTGTAAAAGCTGCTGTTCTACTCTTTTCTGGCCATTTTCTTGTGTTTTGTTCAAATCAAATAGTATTGGTCACATACACATGGTTAGCAGATGTTAATGCGAGTGTAGCGAAATGCTTGTGCTTCTAGTTCCTACCGTGCAGTAATATCTAACAAGTAATCTAACAATTTCACAACAACTACCTTATACACACAAGTGTAAAGGAATGAATATGAGTATGTACATATAAATATATGGATGAGCGATGGCCGAGCGGCATAGGCAAGATGCAGTAGATGGTACAGAATACAGTATATACATATGAGATGAGTAATGTAGGGTATGTAAACATTATATAAAGTGGCATTGTTTAATGTGACTAGTGATACATTACATCAAGATGCAGTAGATGGTATAGAGTACAGTATATACATATGAGATGAGTAATGTAAGGTATGAAAACATTATATAAAGTGACATTTCACATGGCTGTTTAACAGTCTGATGGCCTTGAGATAGAAGCTGTTGTTCAGTCTCTCGGTCCCAGCTTTGATGCACCTGTACTGACCTCGCCTTCTGGATGATAGCGGGGTGAACAGGCAGTGGCTCGGGGTGGTTGTCGTCCTTGACGATCTTTTTGGCCTTCCTGTGACATCGGGTGTTTTGTGGTGTAAAACTGAGTGTGTCGAGCGTAACATGTCAACCCTGTTACCCAGAGATAGACAGGCTTGACATGTATAAAGGTAATCAAAGAAACATTTGAAACTTGTATTAAATTGCCACTTCCTGCTGCACACAACAAGCTTCCTTTACCCCTGTCACACCTACATTTATGGCTGATTTCAGATTAAAATGTCAACTTGTTAATTTACTTGGCACTTAATAGGAATTTAGTATATATTTTTTATTTAACCTCGAGATGGGAAAATGTTTATTTTTAATTTTTTTATTAAGTTGAACATCTGCTCGTTATGACACAATGTTAACACTAGGTGAAATCAAACGTGATGCCAACATATGAAAGTATCTATCCAATTTGTAGATTATATCAAACATGTGAATCAAGCAAGATGAGAGTTTGGGACTGTAAGGTTCTATCTGCAAGAAGAGGATTGTGAGACAATTATCTTTAAAGTTCTGATCCCTCATTGGTTTGAATGGTGTCAGATCCCTTATTGGTTTGAATGGTGTCAGATCCCTCATTGGTTTGAATGGTGTCGGATCCCTCATTGGTTTGAATGGTGTCAGATCCCTCATTGGTTTGAATGGTGTCTGAGCCCTCATTGGTTTGAATGCTGTCTGATTCTTATTGGTTTGAATGGTGTCTGATCCCTCATTGGTTTGAATGGTGCTGATTCCTTATTGTTTGAATGCTGTCTGATTCCTTATTGGTTTGAATGCTGTCTGATTCCTCATTGGTGTTGAATGCTGTCCTGATCCTCATTGGTTTGCATGTGTCTGATTCCTCATTGGTTTGAATGGTGTCTGATCCTCATTGGTTTGAATGGTGTCTGATCCCTCATGGTTTGAAATGGTGTCTGATCCCTCATTGGTTTGAATGGTGTCTGATCCCTCATTGGTTTGCATGGTGTCTGATTCCCTCATTGGTTTGAATGGTGTCTGATCCCTCATTGGTTTGAATGGTGTCTGATCCTCATTGGTTTGAATGGTGTCTGAGCCCTCATTGGTTTGAAGGGTGTCTGAGCCTCATTGGTTTGAATGGTGTCGGATCCTCATTCGGTTTGAATGGTGTCTGATCCATTGTTTTGAATGGTGTCTGATCCCTCATTGGTTTGAATGCTGTCTGATTCTTATTGGTTTGAATGCTGTCTGAATTCCTTATTGGTTTGAATGGTGTCTGATCCCTCATTGGTTTGAATGGTGTCTGATTCCTTATTGGTTTGAATCTGTCTGATCCCTTATTGGTTTGAATGTGTCCTGATCCCTCATTGTTTGAATGGTGTCTGATCCCTCATTGGTTTGAATGGTGTCTGATCCCTCATTGTTTGAATGGTGTCTGATCCCTCATTGGTTTGAATGCTGTCTGTCTCATTGGTTTGAACTGTGTCTGATCCCTCATGGTTTGAATGGTGTCTGCTCCCTCATTGGTTTGAATGGTGTCTGATCCCTCATTGGTTTGAATGGTGGGGTTCTGATCCCTCATTGGTTTGAATGGTGTCTTGATCCTCATTGGTTTGAATGGTGTCTGATCCCTCAATTGGTTTGAATGGTGTCTGAACCCTCATTGGTTTGAATGGTGTCTGATCCCTCATTGGTTTGAATGCTGTCTGATTCCTTATTGGTTTGAATGGTTACTGGGATATTGATCTTGTATTCTTTTCAAATAACCACATGAACTGTGGTATTTAGAGTACTATATAGGTAGAGAAAATAGAACAGAACAAGGTTATTTGAATAACTAAATAATGACAAAATTGCAGATAGTCCCAAGCTCTTGAGGTTAACTTTAAAGGGAGACCTACAGACGTCTATGTATATATCATGTATATACATGATAACTAGAGTTAGTCCCGACCAGCACTGTCAGGGAGACTGTACATTACAATCTAGCACCATCTGGCAGAATTTGATGGATCCAATCTCAACTAAATGTTTTCGGGTTTGAGGGATGGGTGTTCTCTGAGCGTTAGCATATCCCCTGGCATCAGCATTCCGTGGCTATCACGTCCTCCCAACCGGCTCCCCAAGATTCCATTTTAGTGGAGGATGTCTCACAAATTTCACCTCTGACACTTTGACAAAAGAAATCCATCTCCACCAATCAGGAGGAGGCTGAGTTCCGCCGAAATAAATGGCACTCTTCCAGGAGAGAAAGTTCTATCTAATATCAGGAGCCCTGTCTGATAGCCCCGCGCACACAGATTGATTGGCTCAGATCCTCTGGGAGACCACGTCTCTTCCTGTATAGCCTCCGTAGAAATGCATCTCATGCATTACTCAAGATACACAAATAAAGGTCTGAAGTGTTCACGAGGGGAAAAGTAGCGCTTCCATCTAACATAAAATAGAATGTTACATGTCACACGCGCCGACTACAGGTGGTGCAGCCCTTCCTCCTTACGAATAAATTAAATCAATTATGATGTAGATATGCATCAGTAGATTTAGTAGGAGTACCAGATCAATGTGTAGGGGTAATAGATATATACAGGGAGTACCAGATCAATGTGTAGGGGTAATAGATATATACAGGGAGAAACCAGTACCAGATCAATGTGTACGGGTAATAATATAAAGGAGATACTATAACCAGATCAAGGTAGTATAATATACGGGAGAACCAGTACCAGATCAATGTGTAGGGGTAATAGATATATACAGGGAGTTACCAGAGATCAATGTGTAGGGGTAATAGATATATCCAGGGAGAACCATACCAGATCAATGTGTAGGGGTAATAGATATATACAGGAGAACCAGTAACAGATCAATGTGTAGGGTAATAATATATACAGGGTACCATACCAGATCAATGTGTAGGGTAATAGATATATACAGGGAGAACCAGATCAATGTGTAGGGGTAATAGATATATACAGGGAGTACCAGTACAGATCAATGTGTAGGTGTAATGGATATATACAGGAAGTACCAGATCAATGTGTAGGGTAATAGATATATACAGGGAGTACCAGATCAATGTGTAGGGTAATATATATATACAGGAGTACCAGATCAATGTGTAGGGTAATATATTATACAGGATACCAGATCAATGTGTAGGGTAATATATATATACAGGGAGTACCAGATCAATGTGTAGGGTAATAGATATATACAGGGAGAACCAGTACCAGATCAATGTGTAGGGGTAATAGATATATACAGGAGTACCAGTACCAGATCAATGTGTAGGTGTAATGGATATATACAGGGAGTACCAGATCAATGTGTAGGGGTAATAGATATATACAGGGATACCAGTACCAGATCAATGTGTAGGTGTAATGGATATATACAGGGAGTACCAGATCAATGTGTAGGGGTAATATATATATATATATATATATATATTTTTTTTTTGACCTTTATATAAACGTGTAGGTACATACGAGTGTCGTATATCAGTTGAACTGATATACGGAAAGAAGTATGTTTAATAGGAAACCGATATTAGCGTGAGTTTTTCAACGCGTGCTCAAACACGAATTTCCAAAAGTGTGTCCCTGTACTAAAACTCATATTCTTACTCGTTTTGGAAGAAACAAACCTGAAACGTTGAACATCGAATGCTGACACCCTGTGGAAGCCATAAGAAGTGCATACTGGGAGCTAGATTTCATTAAACTCCTATACCATTATAAGAGCATGGCCTCTCAAAAATAAAAAATAATTCAGGTTGGTTTTTCTTTGTATTGTCTCCTACCATATCTATTGTTTTAGTCTCCTACGTTGTTGTAACATTTCTACAAACTTCAAAGTGTTTTCTTCCAATGGTACCAATCATATGCATATCCTGGCTTCAGGGCCTGAGCAACAGGCAATTTACTTTGGGCACGTCAGTCAGGAAGAAATTGAGAAAAAAGGACCCTAGCCTGAAGAAGTGAAATGGCTTTGCTCGCCAACTGTTCAATGATATGTGCTAAACTGTCACAAGATGGTGATGTGCAGTACACGAGGATACTCAGGAGATGATATGTGCAGTACACCAAGGACTCAGGAGATGGTGATGTGCAGTACACAAGGACTCAGGAGATGGTGTGTGCAGTAGACACAAGGACTCAGGAGATGGCGATGTGCAGTACACAAGGACTCAGGAGATGATGATGTGCAGTACACGAGGACTCAGGAGATGGTGATGTGCAGTACACAAGGACTCAGGAGATGATGATGTGCATACACGAGGACTCAGGAGATGGTGATGTGCAGTACACAAGGACTCAGGAGATGGTGATGTGCAGTACACGAGGAAAAACTACAATAACTAGCCATGAACAGACTCGTTAACCTAGTGCTCATTAACTAATGGCTAAAAGTGCAATAAAATACACAAGAGTACATCTAGTGCATCATCTATCTATCTTAAAACCTGTTCTGGCTAGGGCTTCCGCTAGCGGAACGTTTCGACAACATCCGGTGAAATTGCAGAGCGCGAAATACAAAATAAATTATTTGAAATATTTAACTTTCATAAAATCACAAGTGCAATACACCAAAATAKAGCTTAACTTCTTGTTAATCCAGCCACCGTGTCAGATTTCAAAAAGGCTTTACGGCGAAAGCAAACCATGCTATTATCTAAGGACAGCACCCCATCAAACAAACACATGAAAATCACATTTCAACCCGCCAGGTGCGACACAAAAGTCAGAAATAACGATATAATTCATGCCTTACCTTTGAAGATCTTCTTCTGTTGGCACTCCAAAATGTCCCATAAACATCACAAACGGTCCTTTTGTTCGATAAACTCCGTCGTTATATCTCCAAAATGTCCATTTATTTGTTGCGTTTGTTTCAGGAAAACATCGGTTCCAACTCGCCCAACATGACTACAAATTAGCTAAAAGGTTACCTGTAAACTTGGTCCAAACATTTCAAAAAACGTTCCTAATCCAACTTTAGGTATTTTAAAATGTAAATAATTGATAAAATTTAGCGGATAAAATGAAAGTTGACCGAGCGCCAGGTCGCGCGCCCCTAACAAAACAGTACACTAGACTCAACACCCAGGAAGGAAAGGGCTACTTCTTCATTACTCAAAAGAAAAACATCAACCAATTTCTAAAGACTGTTGACATCTAGTGGAAGCCATAAGAACTGCAACCAGATGCCTCAGAAATCTAGAACCCATAGAAACCCATTGAAAACACAATCACCTCAACAGTCACCTCGGGGTTTCGCCTGCCAAATAAGTTCTGTTATACTCACAGACATAATTTTAACAGTTTTAGAAACTTTTGAGTATTTTCTATCCTTGACTTTGGGCATGCTTTTCATCCGGATTTGAAAATACTCCCCCCTATCCCAAAGAGGTTTTAAATGAATCCTCAAAACAAGGCATGAGGGGAAAATGGGTCGGGGTAGGTTTTTGTTAGGCTACAGGCAGACTGTTCAATAAACCGTTTTAATTTGAGAAGACAAGAACAGTTGTAGACATTCGCTCATTTATAATTTATCGAGGTCATTACATTGCTGTCAGAAGTAAAAACTACAATTGAGTTAGCTAGCTGACTATAATGGCTAGCTACTTGGATTATCATAGCAGTGAAAAGGGACTGGAAATGCTTCAAGGCGGCCCAAGAGTGAAGGAGGATGCGGAGGACAATAAAGGTGACGGAGGTGCTGATGGATATCGGAGGATCTGGTTAAAGAGTAAGCAAGGGCATCGGGACACAAGCCCCACTTGAGAGAGACTGTTTGACGAATGGTGGCTGAACCTGCATTGGGTGCATATTCGTCTGCTCTTTGCTCGGATTCTGGTGGGCAGACCGAAGGTGTGACGTCGACGCTGCATGATGGGAAGGCTGGGGCTCAAGAATGTAAACAAACATAGCAGTGCCCAGTCCGCGGTCGACCCCAAAGTATTCCGCTAAAGGGGATTGGGAAGCTTTTCTTACCCAGTTTGAACTGTTAGCTCATTCAGTGGGTGGTCGGATGAAGATAAGGCAGCTAGCGTTGTGCCTCACGGACAATGTTCTGTCCTGTTTGATATTGATTAGCCCATAGAACAGGCGTGATTTTTGGGGCTTTAGTTGGAGCACTGAAGAGGCACTTTAAACATTGTTTACAACCAGAGCTGCTCTTCTCTGAACTGAGTAATAGACTCAGGCAGCCAGGGGAGCCACTACTGGTGCTAGCCAATGACATTGAGAGGCTCACTCAGCGGGCATATGCTTGCATGAACCCAGAGATGGCTCTAGCCTTTGGGGGCAAGATTTGGTTGGGTTGCCCCCCGCCCCACTTCGAGGCAGAAATGTTTAGTGTCCTCCATCTTGACTGTGGAGAGAAAAAATTACTTTAAAGTACATTTCTTTCAATTGTACTTACTTCACCATGGGGCAGAGAGAAAAAATTTGCCGTTTTATAGTACATTTCTTACAATTCTACCCATTATGCCATGGGGGTGGAGAGATTTATAACTGTTGTTGTTTTATAGTACATTTCTAGCAGTTCTAGACACTTTGCAATGACTTCTGTCATGTTAATATTATATCTGAGTGAGAAGGACTTCTGTCATGTTAATATTATATCTGAGTGAGAAGGACTTCTGTCATGTTAATATTAATCTGAGTGAGAAGGACTTCTGTCATGTTAATATTATATCTGAGTGAGAAGGACTTCTGTCATGTTAATATTATATCTGAGTGAGAAGGACTTCTGTCATGTTATATTATATCTGAGTGAAAGGACTGACCATAATCGATGAGGGCCCCCCTTGGAGGTCAGGCCCTGGGCATGAGCCCGCGTGCACGCTCGATATTCAGACATGATTACTACAAGTTTAGATAGCTGGATAGACTAACACCAAGCTAAAATGTGTAAGCTTGAGTGTTAATGAGAAAGTGTCAGTGATGACAATACCAAAGAAAGAACTGCTGATGCACAAATGCATTAGAAATCACACCTTGGTGTATACTACTATTTTTACTCTCAACAGTAAGTTGAGACCCCGACTGAGGTTTATTTGATTATATATTATATTTTTTTTTTTAGCAGCTGGGGCCCTAAACAACCAGCTCTGCATCCTCCTTCTGTGCAGAGCGAGCTGGCAAGCGGCCAGTTCAGACATGCACTCTCTATTACTTCACACACAGACCAGCTGGCTCATCCGAGTCATTACAAAAGCCTTGGAGATGGATTTGGAGAGGGACATTGTGCTGGGGCATCGTGGGCGTCTGGAGATACACTTGTGAGGGCTGTGTGCAGAGCAGCCAGAGCTGGAAAAAACTGCATGATGGCTGGGAAAACTAAACTCAATTGTGCTGTAGTACTATAGACAGCACTCACACAAGACAGCACTCAACAGAGCACAGCACTCAACACAGAGAACATCACTCAACACAGAGACATCACTCAACACAGAGACAGCCACTCAACACAGAGACACACTCACACAGAACAAGCACTCAACACAGAGACATCACTCAACACAGAGACAGCACTCCACAGACAGCACTATACACAGAGACAGCACTCAAACACATAGACAGCAGTCAACACAGAGACATCACTAAACACAGACAGCACTAAACACAGAGACAGCACTAAACACAGAGACAGCAACTCAACACAGAGGACAGCACTCAACACAGAGACAGCACTCAACACAGAAGACAGCACTTCAACACAGAACATCACTCAACACAGAAGCTCACTCAACACAGAGGACAGCACTCAACACAGAGACAGCACTCAACACAGAGGACAGCACTCAACACAGAGACATCACTCAACACAGAGACAGCACTCAACACAGACGCACTATACACAGAGAACAAGCACTCACACATACAAGACAGCAGTCAACACAGAGACATCACTAAACACAGACAGCACTAAACACAGAGACAGCACTAAACACAGAGACAGCACTCAACACAGAGACAGCACTCAACACAGAGACATCACTAACAACACAGAAGCACTTAACACAGAACAGCACTAACACAGAGACATCACTCAACACAGAGACAGCACTCAACACAGAGACAGCACTCAAACAACAGAGACAGCACTAAACACAGAGACAGCAGCAACACAGAGACAGCACCAACACAGAGACAGCACTCACACACAGAAAGCACAACACAGAGACAGCACTAAACACACAAGACAGCAGTCAACACTTGAGACAGCACTCAACCCAAGGACATCACTCAACACAGAGACAAAACATAAACACAGAGACAGCAGTCAACACAGAACAGCACTACAACACACAGAGACAGCACTAAACACACAGAGACAGCACTCAACACAAGAGACAACACTCAACACAAGACAAGCACTAACACACCAAGAACAGCACATCAACACACAGACAGCACTCACACAGACCAGCACTTAAACACAGAGACAGCACTCAACACAGAGACAGCACTCAACACAGAGACAGCACTCAACACAGAGACAGCACTC
This sequence comes from Salvelinus sp. IW2-2015, assembly GCF_002910315.2. Classification (NCBI taxonomy): domain Eukaryota; kingdom Metazoa; phylum Chordata; class Actinopteri; order Salmoniformes; family Salmonidae; genus Salvelinus; species Salvelinus sp. IW2-2015. The sequence goes on along the minus strand of NW_019943763.1, from coordinate 136,165 downwards.
AACACAGAGACAGCACTAAACACAGAGACAGCACTCAACACAGAGACAGCACTCAACACAGACAGCACTAAACACACAGACAGCACTCAACACACAGACAGCACTCAACACACTCTCTGGCCCCTTGGTCTGCTCGGGGTTTGTTCAGCCAGGCCCTCTGCGCAGGGCCTCATATCTCCCAGAGCTCAGGGAAAGGGCTCAGAGTCTGCATAGATTGGGCGCTCGCTGCAGACCCCTGGCTGTTTTTCCCAAACCCCACATTCGCCAGGAGGATCCCAACTGCATAGACGGGGGAGCAAGACTCCACGCCTGTTGTTATGCTGGGCCGGACCTGTATTGGGGGCTTTGGTGACATCGCTGTCACTGTGGACGAGGTGCCCGGCTGTGCCTTGGTGGACACTGTGTCTACAGTTACCCTAGTGAGGCTGGACATTGTACCAGATTGGACTCAGTTTGAGCCCACGACTGTGCAGCTCTGCATAGTCACAGATCAGCTGACACCCATGAAAGGGAAGGGAATAATAACTCTGACAGTAGGCGGAGGGACAATGCGTCATCCTGTGTGGGTGGCAGCTGTACAGGACTCCTGTATCCTGAGGTTGGACTTTCTTAAGAGCAGGAGAGGCTACCAACTAGGTGGTAGACAAAGCTGTGTTTGAGATGCAGACGTCAGACAGCTCTCAGACAGCCCCTGGGCAGCACCAGTAGTCATGGTTCCTAAGAGGGGGGACAAGCTCAGGTTCTGTGTGGACTACAGGAGGCCGAATGCAGTAACCGGGATTGATTTATACTCCATACCACACATCGATGAGTCACTTGATCTGCGTAGGGGGTCCTCGTGGTTCTCCTCACTGGAAGAGCAGCAGGACACAGACCTACAGCCAGTGATACAGTGGATGGAGCAGAAGCAGGACACAGACCTACAGCCAGTGATACAGTGGATGGAGGAGCAGGACACAGACCTACAGCCAGTGATACAGTGGATGGAGGAGCAGCAGGACACAGACCTACAGCCAGTGATACAGTGGATGGAGGAGGCAGGAACACACAGACCTAACAGCCAGTGATACAGTGGATGGAGCAGGCAAGCAGGACAAGACCTACAGCCCTAGTGCTACAGTGGGAGGAGGAGCAGGACCAGACCTACAGCCCAGTGATACAGTGGATGGAAGGACAGTCAGGACAACAGAACCTACCAGCCAGTGGATTACCAGTGGAAGAGCAGCAGGACACAGATATACTGCCAGTGATACAGTGGATGAGGAGCAGGACACAGAGCCTACAGCCAGTGATACAGTGGGTGGAGGCAGCAGGACACAGAAACTATCAGCCATCGATACAGTGGATGGAGGAGCAGGACACAGACCTAACAGCCAGTGATACAGTGGATTGAAAAGCAGGCAGGACACAGACCTACAGCCAGTAAATACGTGGGGGAGCTGGTCTGGGTCCTCCAGCCCCTGAGAAGGAAAGGTATAAAGTAGGGGAGCTGGTCTGGGGTCCTCAGCCCCTGAGAAGGGAAAGGGTATAAAGTAGGGGAGCCTGGTCTGGGTCTACAACCCCTGAGAAGCAAAGGTATAAGTAGGGGAGCTGGTTCTGGGTCTCAGCCCCCTAGGAGGAAAGGTAATAAAGTAGGGGGAGCTGGTCTGGGTCTTACAACCCCTGAGAAGGAAAGGTATAAAGTAGGGGACTTGGTCTGGGTCTACAGCCGCCTGGAGAAGGAAAGGTATAAAGTAGGGGAGCTGACCTGGGTCCTACAGCCCCCCCTGGGAAAAGAAGGAAAGGTATAAAGTATGGGAGCTGACCCTGGGTCTAACAACCCCTGAGAAGGAAAGGTAAAGTAGGCTATGTGAGGGTAGATGGTCTGGTCCTCAGCCCCCAGGAGGAACGGTATAAAGTAGGGGAAGCTGGTCTGGGTCTACAGCCCCTGAGAAAGGAAAGGTAATAAAGTAAGGGGAGCTGGTCTGGTCCCAGCCCCTGAGAAGGAAAGGTATAAAGTGGGGAGCTGACCTGCGGTCCTCAGCCCCCGAGAAGAAAGGTATAAATAGGGGAGCTGGTCTGGGTCTACAGCCCCCTGAGAAGGGAAGGTATAAAGTAGGGGAGCTGACCTGGGTGCTACAGCCCCCTGAGAAGGTAAAGGTATAAAGTAGGGGAGCTGACCTGGGTCCCAAAGCCCTGAGAAGGAAAGGTATACCACAGTAGGGGAGCTTGACACTGGGTGCTACAGCACCGCCATCTGAACAGGAAAGGGTAAATAAAAGTAGGGGAAGCTGACCTGGGTCCTACAGCCGCCCTGGGAAGGAAATGTTGTAGCCCCCAAGCTACACAGTCACTGTGTGGGGCCCTGCAGGGTCCTGGATGAGAAAGGTGTTTGTTTCTTTAGAGTTTAAGTTTGACGGGTTTACGGCCTAGACAGCATCCTGTGATAGTTTGGCTTCAATACACCGTTTTCATTCGAGAACTTTAAGAACTGTTTGTGGACATTCTTTTCATTCATGATTTATCGAGATTATATAAATATTCAATGTTAAAGCTATTTTTCAAACAAGTCTGTCCTTCTTTTCTCAGGTGGAATCATTCATCAGCGTTCTAAAATGTTCTGGTCGTCAGCGGGGAGATTCCAGCGGACAAAGTTGAGGCGGACCAAAAGTGTGCTACCTTGAGACGGATTGGCTAGAAGTCACGTGTCACTCACTGCAGCTCCTCAACACTTGATCGCACACTGATTCTCACAGGACTTGGCTATCCAGCGCTGCATTCAGAACCAACACAATTCACTATCTCTTCTGTTTGAAATTACAGTGCGGTCTAGTGACAAACTATTTCACCCGGATTACAGACAGATCCACCCTTGTCATATTCACCACCCTCTCCAATACACCCACAGACTTGCCCAAACACACCAAAATATGCTACATTGATTTCCTATGGTTCCTCTTCCCAGTGGAGACTCAGTTCATGTCTTACCTGAATGCTGTGTC
>NW_019943763.1:94374-130419 GCF_002910315.2 Salvelinus sp. IW2-2015 | reverse complement strand
TAACACTCAGCCCAGAGGAAAAGTAACTAACACTCAGCCAGAGGTATAATAACTAAACACTCAGCCCAGAGGAATAGTAACTAAACACTCAGCCCAGAGGTATTGTAACAACACACTCAGCCCAGAGGTATAGTAACTAAACACTCAGCCCAGAGGTATATACTAAACACTCAGCCCAGAGGTATAGTAACACACACTCAGCCCAGAGTATAGTAACTAAACACTCAGCCCAGAGTATAGTAACTAAACACTCAGCCCAGAAGTATAGTAACTAAACACTCAGCCCCAAAGGTAATAGTAACTAAACACTCAGCCCAGAAGTATAGTAACTAAACATCAGCCCATAGGTATAGTAACTAAACACTCAAACCCAGAGGTATAATAACTAAACACTCAGCCCAGAGGTATAGTAACTATAACATCAGCCCAGAAGCATAATAACTAAACCACTCAGCCCAGAGGTATAGTAAACCTGGCAATTATGTCTCCACCAGGATCCTGGAGAGTGGTCTACACTGCGTAGGTCTCCAAACATGTATCTCTGCTGGTGAGCATGTGTATGATTAAGGAACTGGTTGACCTCAGAGCATAAAGGACTGGAGAGGAGGTAGGACAGGAGAGGAGTAGGACTGGAGAGGAGGTAGACAGGAGAGGAGGTAGGGGAGGGGAGAGGAGAAGAGAGGAGAAGAGGCGATATGGGCGGTACAGGAGAGGAGGTAGGACTAGAGAGAGGTAGGACTAGAGGTGCAGGGCCATTAGAGAAGAGTTGTGATGGTTATAACACATGAAGTGGAGACAGTACAATACAGTGGAGCAATGTGGACTATACAGGACAGGAGAGGAGAGGTAGGGGACAGAGGGAGAGGAGAAGAGAGGAGAAGGGATAGAAGAGGAGAGGGGCGATATGTGGCGATACAGGAGAGAAGAGAAGAGGTTAGGGAAGGGAGGGGAGGCAAGAGGTTAGGGAACGGAGAGGAGAGGAGAAGAGAAGAGGCGATACAGGAGAGGAGAGAAGAGGTTAGGGAAGGGAGAGGAGAGGTGAGGGTAGAGGTTAGAGAACGGAGAGGAGGCGATATGGGCGAACAGGAGAGGAAAGAAGAGGTATGGGGAGGGGAGAGGAATGAGAGGAGAAGAGAAGAGGCGTATGGGCGATACAGGAGAGGTTAGGGGAGGGGAGGTTGCAGGTTTGAGGGGAGGAGAGGGATTAAGGAAAGGGAGGGGAGAGGAGAATAAAAGAGGCGATACAGGAGAGGTTAGGGGAGGGGAGTTGAGGGGAGGAGAGGGATTAAGGAAACGGAGGGGAGAGGAGAGGAGAATAAAAGAGGCGATACAGGAGAGGTTAGGGGAGGGGAGTTGAGGGGAGGAGAGGGGAGGAGCATTAAAAACAGCCTTGAGAGGTGTCTCTGTTACAAAGCCTAGCCAAAGACACATTAAGACACATAAAAATAAGACGACTCAGGAATCTGCCAATGATAATCATTGTCCTGGGGGACTGTGCTCACCACGGCTAAGACTATTTTAAGGTGACTCATTCAAAGGTAAAATCAAGTTCATCTGCATTAATACAAAACAAAATGGCTACCAACCTCGGGAGAGAAACGGTAGGATAGTATTTTTACCCAGGAAAGGATCGACATGGAAATGTCATGTTTCCCATAAAGCATCTTGATCGAATGAATATCCTGATAGGTAGACTGCACACAAAAAAAATGGCAGACATTTTTTTTTATAAATAAAAGCAAGTGGATTGAGAAGGAGTATATATTATTTTGATAAACGGCTATACCTGATTAGAGACCACGGGAACCCACACACATACGATGAACAATGAATGAAATGTGTGCTTCTTTTTTMGGGCATTTAATTTTAGTTAAGTAACTTTTGGAATTTTTTTATGAGAGTTTCTATTTCGTTAGGCTAAATCAAGGGCAGCTTTTTTTTTTGATTCTGAACACTTTAGGGAAGGATTTAAGGACTAGTAAGGACATTGAAAGTACGTCACAATGAATTTGACGGTCATGGATGGATTGAGTCTTATTGTTGGAGCCACACAGCACACTATTTGCAGACTTAGACATCCAGTTAGTGTTTCCACTGGATCTCTCTTCCATGAGCTGGTTTAGAAAGATTCCTCTTTCGGCCAACAGGAACAAACATCACAGGAACAGACATAACAGACACAGACATAACAGGAACATATATAACAGGAACAGATATAACAGGAACAGACATAACAGGAACATATAGAACAGGAACAGATATAACAGGAACAGACATAACAGGAACATATATAACAGGAACAGATATAACAGGAACAGACATAACAGGATAGAACATAACAGGCTCCAACAGGAACAGATAAAACAGGAACAGATATAACAGGAACAGACATAACAGGAACAGATATAACAGGAACAGATATAACAGGAACAGACATAACAGGAACATAGTATACGACCAGACTAACAGGAACAGAATAACTCTAACAGGACAAACATACCAGGAACTAAGAGCATAACAGGACATACATAACAGTACCGGATCCACAAGGACCACTAACAGGACACATATTAAACGAGAAAAACATACATAAACAGGAACAGTCACTACAGGACAAACACCAGAAAACTACCAAGACAACATCCAGCTCACACAGGACAGACATAACAGACCAGACACTAAAGGCTATACAGGAAGCACGATATAACAGAACTGACTAACAGGAACATATACAGGAACAGACATATAACAGGAAAGACATTTCGACAGACATGATACAATACAGGAACAATGATATACAGGAACGACATAAAGAGAAAGAAATAACGAACACTAACAGAACAGAATAACGAACAGACATACAGGAACTACTATCAGGAACAGACATAACAGGAACAGAACATCACCAGGCCGTCTCAACAGAACAGATCCAAACAGAACAGAGCAAACAGACCACAGATATCACAGAACCAGACAAATAACAAAACGACATAACAGGAACAGACTATAACCGGAACTTGAAAAAAGGGAACAGACTTAACAGGAACGATATACAGCAACATGCATCACAGGAGCAGACATAACAAGGAACACGTAACAGAGAAACACAAATTACAGGAATACAACTAATAAGGAACATACTCTTAACAGACAGATCATACAGGAACAGACATAAAGAGAACAGATACTGTAACAGAACAGAATACAGGAACAGACATAACAGAACAGAACAATGAACAGCACATAACAGAACAGACATAAATAGAACAGACATAATAGGAACAGACTTAACAGAACAGACATAACAGGAACAATACTAACAGGCCTAACAGGAAAGACATAACAGGAACAGACAATATCACTGAACAGACATAACGGAACACAAAGGAACGAACTTACAGGAACAGACAAACAGAACAGACAATAACAGGAACAGAACTCAACACAACATAACAACAGAGAATAGGAAAGCATATAGAACCAACATAACGTGGAATAGGACATAACAGACATTATATATGGCTCTAACAGGAACAGACATAACAGGAACAGACATAACAGGAACAGACATTACAGGAACAGACATAACAGGAACATATATAACAGGAACAGACATTACAGGAACATACATAACAGGAACAGATATAACAGGAACAGATATAACAGGAACATATTTATTTGACCGGAATAAATGTGCGCCTGTTTACTCTACTCTGCTCTCCTGCACCTGACTTCGCCTCCCTTACACACCCCTAACAGAATTACACACCCAACTGTGGAGACAGCAGGAGCAGGTACCCCGGTTAGAGGAGTCGAGGAGCGCGTCCAGGAACATTCCGCTATGTTACATCATCTTGGTGCCATGATGGATCGRGTTGTCCAGACTATGGACCGCTGGGAGAGACAGGAAGTCTCCCCAGTGCCTCGACCAGCGCAACCGGGGTTACCTCTACCCGTCCCGTCCGGAACCAGTCCCAGTGGGATACGTCTCTCCCTTCCCAGGGAGTATGATGGGACGGCAGCACAGTGCCAGGGATTCCTGTTACAACTGGACCTCTACCTAGCCTCTGTGCACCCAGCTCCCTCGGGAGGGGAGAGATTGTCTGCCCTCGTCGGGCAAAACGCCGTGTGGGGAGAAGATGCCGCGGCGTTGTACCACTTCGAGGAGTTCACCCGTCGCTTCACGGGCCGTCTTCGACCATCAGCGCGAAGGGAGAGTGTTGGGGGAACGGCTCATTCCTGATGGAGCAGTTGCAACAGTATATGTTACACTATTACTGGCATAGTAGTGACTGTAAGATTCAGTTCTTGAGCCCAGATTTTTATCCTTCTGTGCAGTCAATAACACAAGTCGTGTTTGAAAAATTCTCCTTAAAAAAAACTGTGGCATAGTAGCCTTTATCATCTCACGAGGCAGCCATGGAATGAGAACCATGGTGTGCTCAGCAATGACATCTATCCAGAATGTCAATGTTTTACTGACTCCGGGGTGACCTTTTGAAGCATCTTGCTAAATCAGCTATAACAAAGTTGTGTCTAAGTTTCATTAGTGTCAACGGAATTTGGTCTACAACCGGCATTGTTGATGAGGTGGGAGCAAAACCTTGTAAGCAAGACACAAAAGTGTTGAATTCTAGTCGTGGAATCCCTGTGTACAGCAGACTGTCTGCATCATCTTTCAATGAAACATATTCAACAGACGGTGACCTCTCAGGGGCTGGTGAGGTTGTCATGTAATGGTAGGTCCTATGGAGTAGGTGTGGTCCTCCATTGCTGGATCTGACCACTGTGTTTGGGCATCATGGAAGGTCGCTGAAATAGGACCTGGCTCCTCAGAAATCTCCACCACACCAGGCTTATCTGTAGATGGTGATTAGTTGAATATGAATATAGATGATTATTAGTTCATGAGAATATTTGGTAAGGATCTGGAAAAAAGCAAATACACTAATTAGTGTTCCTAATTAGTGTATTTGCTTTTGATAAACACTATAGGTCAGACACAGGGATTTTTAAAAACATTTTAAACTCCCTGTGCCTTACTTATAGCGTTTATCATACTATTCTCTACTGCAAATAAGCACTCTAAACACATTGGGATACGTAGACTAGGTTTAATATTTTAAAAATAAATATTCTGTATCTATTAGCTAGAACTGGGAATGAAATGAATATGACAGTAACCCCTCCCCGACGCGTGGCCCCAGCCGCAGAACACTTACCAAAATTAAGATCCCGGGTATCAGGAGCGAACCGGTCACCTCTGCCGAGGCGCAGGAAACCTGACGATCCAGCCGAGGCGCAGGCGCATGGCAACCTAGAGCGCCGGAGAGAGAGCATACGTGACAGTACCCCCTCCCCGGTGCTTTCGGCTCCATCCTGAAGGACGCAAACCACACGGTTGATCCCGGGGATCAGGAACGGACCGGTCGCCTCCACTGAGGCACAGAAACCTGATAAACCGGCTGATGCGTGAGAGCCTGATGACCCTGCTGAGACCTCCCGTTGCCTCAGTCGAGGCACGAGAACCCGTCGAACTCACCGAGGAATGGAAATCCGAAAAAAAACCTGCTGAGGCCTCCCAGGTAGCTCCAGCCCAGGCACCCGGACAACGCCTCCAAAACATAAATCAAACAACAACAAAAAACTCCCTGATTCTTCCCTTTGGTGAGTGTCTGTAACGATGTACACCGCGAGTTGGGAAGCAAGTTCAGGGAGTGAAAACATTTAATTAATAAATGAAACAAACACGTAACACAACCAGCGCACCGACATGATACAATGACGACTGGGGAAGGAACTAAATGGAGTGAATATTACAGAGCAGGTAATCAAATCAAATCAAATCAAATTTTATTTGTCACATACACATGGTTAGCAGATGTTAATGCGAGTGTAGCGAAATGCTTGTGCTTCTAGTTTCCGTAGCAATGGCTCCGGTACACCCATTCTCCTAAAACCATACGTAATCTAAAACCCTAACCTCTCATTCAACATCACAACCTTACCTAGCATACACTGTCAGGTGCTAGGAGGGATTAAGAGAAGCAGTTACACGTAAAGATATCATGAAGTGGACGGCAGTGGTGGTACCAGAACGGCATGGCAGATGCAGTTAAAGATGGGCATAATCAGAGTCTGGGCTCTATACAGTATTATGAGATGAGTACTGATAGGAGATATGTAAACATTAAAGTGGCATAGTTTAAAGTGGGTAGTGATACATGTATTCATAAAGATGGCAAGATGGCCTAGTAGATGTATGGTATAGAGTTTCTATTACATATATACATATGAGTATGCAGGTATGTAGCTCCGTGTATGTAATACAGTTGATTCAAGTGGCATTTGTTTAAAGTGGCTAAGTGTACATTTTAGCATAATTATCCATCAATTCCCATTTTTAAAGTGGCTGGAGTGAGTTCAGTATGTTGGCAGCGGCCGCTAAATGTTAGTGGTGGCGGTGAACAGTCTGATGGCCTGAGAATAGAAGCCTGTTTTTCAATCTCTCGGTCCCTGCTTTGATGCACCTGTACTTGACCTCGCCTTCTGGATTGATGCGGGGTGAACAGGCAGTGGCTTGGGTGGTTGTTGTCCTTTGATGATCTTTAATGGCTTCCTGTGACATCGGGTGGTGTAGGTGTCCTTGGAGGGCAGGTAGTTTGCCCCTCCGGGTGATGCGTTCTGCAGCACCTCACTACCCTCTGGAGAGCCTTACGGTTGTGGGCGGGCAGTGCCGTACCAGGCGGTGCATCAGCCCGACAGATAGCTCTCGATTTGGCATTCTGTAGAATTGTGAGTGCTTTTGTGAAAGCCGAATTTCTTCAGCCTCCTTGAGTTGAAAGGCGCTGCTGCGTGCTTCAAACGGCCCTCGTCTTGTGGTGTGGACCAATCAGTTTGTCCGCGGATGTGTACAACGCAAGGACTTAACCTACTTGTCCACCTTCTCCTACTACTGAACCGTCGATGTTGATAGGGGGTGCTCCTTCTGCTGTTTCCTGAGTTCACAATCATCTCCTTTGTTTGTTGACGTTGAGTGTGATTTATTTTCCTGACACCATCAAACTCCGAGGGCCTCACCTCTCCCTTTGTAGGCCGTCTCGTCGTTGTTGGCTAACTCAGCGCTATCCACCATGGGATAGTGTCATCCGCAACATTCGACGATTTGAGTTGGAGGGTGTGAAATCGGCCCACGCAGTCGTGGGTGAAGTATACAGGGGAGTATGCAGCGATAGCAGGGGCTCAGCAACCCTGACCTCGTTGTGCTGGGGGCTGGGGGGGCTCAAGTTGTTGGAGGGATCAGCGGGGTGGAGATGTTGTTACTCTACTTTCACGCCCCAATAGGGGGCGGCCCCGTCAGGAAGTTCCAGGAACTGGCAGTTTGCACACAGGGCTGTGACGCGGTGTTCGAGACCCCAGATGTCTGTCAGGGCAACCATTTTTCATGAAGGTCTTCGAGAGCTTTGATGTACGAGTTTGGAGGGTACTATTTTGGTAGTTAAATGCTGAGCCTCCGTTATAAATCGCATGAAAACAGAACATGTCAGCATCGCGAGTATTCTTCGATTGGGTTGATACATGGGGTTATGGAAGCATGTTGGTCGAAACGAGTGATTGATTAGCGTCGGTGCTGTGGACCTATTGGGTCGTAAGCAAACTTGGAGTGGTGTCTAGGGTTGCTCCTCGTGTAGGGTGAGGTGATATGGTTCCTTGGCTAGTCTCTCAAAGCACTTCATGATGACGGAAGTGAGTGTGCTATAACGATTCTCGACTGGTATGATCTCTCTAAGTGCTCTAGTCCACCTTGCTTCTTTGTGGATAGAGGGAAACGTAATGTGGCCCGTGCTATGTGAAGCATGGAACAGCAGACTGGGTGAAGGATTATTGAGTATGTCCGTAAAACACAGCGCTGGTCGTGCGCATGCTCTTGAGGACGGCGCTGCGGAATATGCCGTCTGGGCTTTTGCTAGCCTTGACGAGGTGTGTTAAACACTGGTTTATAATGTTTCATTACTCTAGCTCGGCGCATCAGTAGAAGGAGTGAGCTCTCGCGCTGCAGGCGTTTATTTGTGGTAGGGGCCGTGTCAGTTGGCATCTGTATTGTCCTCAGAAAGGCGAGGTCACAATGAATTGGTGTTATAGATCTCGGCTCTGAGAGAAGATAAGTTAACACCTGGCTCGCGACGCGCGGGCTGGTGTTTTCTATTTATCAGATAAAATCGTGAGTGGACTGTAGACCGCTGCCACATACTGTCTTGTGTGCGTGCAACTGTTGTTATAGTTTGCAGAACTCGATTTTGCTCTTATTACTGAAGATTCTTGCCTGTGAATATCTTAGATGTTCATGCGGAGAGAAATAGCTACAACTGCTCTATGTATAACTCCTTCAGTCATACATATCCGGTCAACACTATAGCTCTCTTTGCGAATTACATTTGGTGTTGTGTGAATCTCTCTCGCTTTTTTCCGTTTTCAGCTCTTGCGTACAGTCAAGGCTCCGTCATATGCCACGGCCTCTCTACTGACGTGCCGGTTACCTAGTGCTCCGGGAGTGGTTTATTGAACGGAATTGCCTCTGTGGTTTGACGAATCAGACGTCGGTTAAGTGCCACTTCCTAATGAACTCGCTCACCGAATCAGCATATTCGTCAATATGTTGTTGTTGGACGCAATGCGGAACATATTCCACTCCGCGTGATCGAAGCAGTCTTGAAGCGTGGAWTCAGATTGGTCGGACCAGCGTTGAACAGACCTGAGCGCGGGAGCTTGTTGTTTTAGTTTCTGTTTGTAGGCTGGAATCAACAAAATGGAGTCGTGGTCAGCTTTTCCAAAAGGAGGGCGGGGGAGGGCCTTATATGCGTCGCGGAAGTTAGTATAACAATGATCCAAGGTTTTACCAGCCCTGGTAGCACAATCGATATGCTGATAGAATTTAGGGAGTTTTGTTTTTAGATTAGCCTTGTTAAAATCCCAAGCTACGATGAATGCAGCCCTTAGGGTGTGTGGTTTCCAGTTTACATAAAGTCAGATAAAGTTCGATCAGGGCCATCGATGTGTCTGTTTGGGGGGGAATATATACGGCTGTGATTATAATCGAAGAGAATTCCCTTGGTAGATAATGTGGTCGACATTTGATTGTGAGGAGTTCTAGATCAGGTGAACAGAATGACTTGAGTTCCTGTATGTTGTTATGATCACACCACGTCTCGTTAATCATAAGGCATACACCCCCGCCCCTCTTCTTACCAGAAAGATGTATGTTTCTGTCGGCGCGATGCGTGAAGAAACCAGCTGGCTGCACCGACTCCGTTAGCGTCTCTTGAGTTAGCCATGTTTTCGTGAAGCAGAGAACGTTGCAATCCCTGATGTCTCTCTGGAATGTTACTCGTGCTCGGATTTCATCAACCTTATTGTCAAGAGACTGGACATTGGCGAGTAGTATGCTAGGGAGTGGAGCGCGATGTGCCCGTCTCCGAAGCCTGACCAGGAGACCGCTACGTTTGCCCCTTTTACGGCGTCGTATAGGGTCGCCGGCTGGGATCAGATCCATTGTATTGGGTGGAAGGCAAAACACTGGATCCGTTTCGGGAAAGTCATATTCCTCGTAGGAACGATGGTGAGTTGACGTTAATCTTATATTCAGTAGTTCCTGCCGACTGTATGTAATCAAACCCTTCATATCAGGGCTTGATAATTATATTTATCTTTATGTTATAATACTTATTATGTTTATTAATGTATTATTTTATATCACCTTTATTTAACTGCGACCTGGCCAAGATAAAGCATAGCTGTGCAACACAAACACCACAGAGTTACACATGGGATAAATATACAGTGTGTGCAAATGAGGTAAGATTATGGAGGTAAGGCAATAAATAGGCCATAGTGGTGAAATAATTACAATTTAGTAATTAAACACTGGAGTGATAGATGTGCAGAAGATGAATGTGCAAGTGGAGATACTGGGGTGCAAAAGAGCAAAATAAGATATAACAATATGGGAATGAGGTAGTTGGGTGGGATATTTACAGATAGCTGGTGCTGGTGCTTAAAAACCTCTTGTTGCTGAGACGGGCTAAGATCCCGTTAACAGGATCGACTTGACAACAGCCAGTGAAAGTGTAGGGTGCCAAATTCAAACAACAGAAATCTCATAATTAAAATTCCTCAAACATACAAGTATTTCACACCATTTTAAAGCTAAACTTGTTGTTAATCCCACCACAATGTCCGGTTTCAAAAAGGCTTTACGACGAAAGCACACCGTCTGATTATGTCAGTACCTAGTCACAGAAAAACACAGCCATTTTTCCAGCCAAGGAGAGGAATCACAAAAAGCAGAAGTAGAGATAAAATGAATCACTAACCTTTGATGATCTTCATCAGATGACACTCATAGGACTTCATGTTACACAATACACATGTATGTTTTGTTCGATAAAGTTCATATTTGTTCATATTTATATCCAAAAATCTTAGTTTACATTGGCGCGTTATGTTCAGTAATGTTTTGCCTCCAAAACATCCGGTGATTTTGCAGAAAGCCACATCAATTTACAGAAACACTCATAATAAACATTGATAAAAGATACAAGTATTACACATGGAACTTTAGATAAACTTCTCCTTAATGCAACCGCTGTGTCAGATTTCCCAAAAACTTTACGGAAATAGCACACCATGCTATAATCTGAGTACGGCGCTCAGAGTCCAAAACTAGCCATAAAGATATCCGCCATGTTGGAGTCAACAGAAGTCAGAAATAGATTTATAAATATTCACTTACCTTTGATGATCTTCATCAGAATGCACTCCCAGGAATCCCAGTTCCACAATAAATGTTTGTTTGTTCGATAAAGTCCATAATTTATGTCCAAATGCCTCCTTTTTGTTCGCGTGTTTAGTTCCAAAAAACCAAATTGATGACGCGCAGGTCAGATGAAAAGTCAAACAGTTCCGTTACAGTTCGTAGAAACATGTCAAACGATGTATAGAATCAATCTTTAGGATGTTTTTAACATATATCTTTAATAATGTTTCAACCAGAGAATTCCTTTGTCTGTAGAAATGCGATAGAATCTCACGGGGGCGCGCCTGAGTGAGCTCGTGTCACTCTGCCAGAGCCCTAACTCAAACAGCTCCCATTCCCCCCTCCTTCACAGTAGAAGCCTGAAACAAGGTTCTAAAGACTGTTGACATCTAGTATAAGCCTTGGGAAGTGCAATATGACCCCATAGACACTGTATATTGGATAGGCAAACCTACAAACCTCAGATTTCCCAATTCCTGGTTGGATTTTTTCTCAGGTTTTTGCCTGCCATATGAGTTCTGTTATACTCACAGACATCATTTAAAACAGTTTTAGAAACTTCAGAGTGTTTTCTATCTTTGGTAACAAAAAGGATGGCGCTGTGATAGACTACTTCCTATTTGCTGAGTAGAGTGTTGGAGGCTATTTTGTAAATGACATCGCCGAAGTCAAGGATCGGTAGGATAGTCAGTTTTACGAGGGTATGTTTGGCAGCATGAGGGAAGGAAGCTTTGATGCGAAACAGGAAGCCAATTTTAGACTTCATTTTGTATTGGAAATGTTTGATGTGAGTCTGGAAGGAGAGTTTACAGTCTAACCAGACACCTAGGTATCTGTGGTTGTCCACATATTCTAAGTCAGAACCGTCCAGAGTAGTGATGTTGGACGGGCGGGCAGGTGCAGGCAGCGATCGGTTGAAGAGCATGCATTTAGTTTTACTTGTATTTAAGAGCAGTTGGAGGCCTCGGAAGGAGTGTTGTATGGCATTGAAGCTCGTCTGGAGGTTTGTTAACACAGTGTCCAAAGAAGAACCAGATGTATACAGAACGGAGTCATCAGAGAATCACCAGCAGCAAGAGCGACATTATTGACGTATGAGGAGAAAAAAGTCGGCCCGAGAATTGAACGCTGTGGCACCCCATAGAGACTCCCAGAGGTCCGGACAACAGGCCCTCCAATTTGACACTCTGAACTCTGTTTGAGAAGTAGAAGCACTCATTAGAGAAACCAAGGCTGTTGAGTCTGCCAATAAGAATACGATGATTGACAGAGTCGAAAGCCTTGGCCAGGTTGATGAAGACGGCTGCACAGTATTGTCTTTTAATGATGGTGGTTATGATATCGTTCAGGACCTTGAGCGTGGCTGAGGTGCACCCATGACCAGCTCGGAAACCAGATTGCATAGCGGAGAAGGTACGGTGGGATTTGAAATGGTCAGTGATCTGTTTGTTAACTTGGCTTTCGAAGACTTTAGAAAGGCAGGGTAGGATGGATATAGGTCTGTAACAGTTTGGGTCTAGAGTGTCACCCCCTTTGAAGAGGGGGATGACCGCGGCAGCTTTCCAATCTTTAGGGATCTCAGACGATACGAAAGAGAGGTTGAATAGTCTAGTAATAGGGTTTGCAACAATTGCGGCGGATATTTTTCAAAAGAGAGGGTCCAGATTGTCTAGCCCAGCTGATTTGTAGGGGTCCAGATTTTGCAGCTCTTTCAGAACATCAGCTATCTGGATTTGGGTGAAGGAGAAGTGGTGGGGGCTTTGGCAAGTTGCTGTGTGGGGGGGATACAGAGCTGTTGACCGGGGTAGGCGAGCCAGGTGGAAAGCATGGCCAGCCGTAGAAAAAATGCTTTTTGAAATTCTCGATTATCGTAGATTTATCGGTGGTGACAATGTTTCCTAGCCTCATTGCAGTGGCCAGCTGGGAGGAGGTGCTCTTATTCTCCATGGACTTTACAGTGTCCCAGAACTTTTTGGAGTTTAAGCTACAGGATGCACATTTCTGTTTGAAAAAGCACTTTGCTTTCCTAACTGCCTGATGTCATAAAGAATTCAACAAACAAATATAATCTATGATAAATGTGTACAGAAGAATCATGTCGAAGCCTGAGGTGTGTGAATCAAACAAATAGTTGCTGCTGTAGTAAAGAGGCTTATAATTGAACAAAATGCCGAGTAGGACTATGGATCAGTGAGAATATCTTGTTTTAGTCTTTTGTCATAATAGATAGTTGTAAATATAACTCTATCTGCCCATAGGCAACACTCTTCCTGAAGGCTCCCTCCATCCATTCATTCAGACTGATGCAGTAGGACACACACACACACACACACCACAGAACACACACACACAGATGCACACACCACACAATCAGTAGGGCACTCACAAAACACCACACACACACACACACACACACACACAACACACACAAACACACACACACCACCCACACACAACCACACCACACAACACACACACACACACACACACACACAACAACACACACACACACACACACACACACACACACACACACACACACACACACCACACCACACACACACACACACACACACACACACACACCACACACACACACACACAGGAGCGGTTGCTGCTGAAGATGGAGGTTCCTTTTTGTTAATGCAATGCACTTCTCAACTGTGTCCTAGGGCTGATACTTTCTGTATGGGATAAATCAGGCTGTAACAGGCCTGGAGAACAAGCAAGGCTTTTCTAATATTTCAATCAAAAGACTTGTTTCAACCCGAAGAGAGATCACATTGCTTATTTGACAATGTTTCACATGGCAGAGATCGAGCGCATTCAAATTGTCAGTCTTTGTTTCTGTTGAATTAAGGTTATTCAAAGGCTGTCAAGACAAACACAGTAGCAACCAAAAAGAAAGGAAATGATCCCTGAAGAGAAGTACACTGTGTTTGATAAGATCCATATTTAGCTCTTCATCTCTCTCTGTTCTCTCTCTCTCTCTCCTGTCTCTCTTCTGTCTCTCTCTCTCTCTCTCTCTGCTCTCTCTCTCTCTCTTGTCTCTCTCTCTGTTCTCTCTCTCTCTGTCTCTCTCTCTCTGTCTTCTTTGTCTCTCTCTCTCTTCTGTCTCTCTCTCTCTCCGTCTCTCTCTCTCTGTTCCTCTCTCTCTGTCTCTCTCTCTCTGTTCTCTCTCTCTGTCTCTCTCTCTCTGTTCTCTCTCTCTCCTTGTGTTCCTTCTCTCTCTCTTCTCTTTCTCTCTCTGTCTCTCTCTCTCTCTCTGTCTCTCTTCTCTCTCTCTCTCTCTGCTCTGTCTCTTCTCTTCTCTCTCTCTCTCTCTCTCTCTTCTCCTACTCTCTCTCTCTCTCTCTCTCTCTCTCTCTCTCTCTCTTCCTCCTCTCTCTCCTCTCTCTCTCTCTCTCCTCTCTCTCTCTCTTCTCTCTCCTCTCTCTCTCTCTCTCTCCTCTCTCTCTCTGTCTCTCTTCTCTCTCTCTTCTGTTCTCTCTCTCTCTGCTCTCTCTCTCTCTTTGTCTCTCTGTCTCTGTCTCTGCTCTCTGCCTCTTGTCTCTGCTCTGCTGTCTCTGTCTCTTCTCTCTCCTCGTCTCTCTCTCTCTCTCTCTCTTCTCTCTCTCTCTCTCTCTCTCTCTCTCTTCTCTCTCTCTCTCTCTCTCTGCCTCTCTCTCTCTCTCTCTCTCTGTATTTCTCTTTCTCTTTCCTCTCTCTCTCTTTCTCTCTCTCTCTCACTCTCTTCCTCATTACATGTTGTGATTATGGGAGAAACATCTTATATATGAATGCCAGTTTGTGAGTGCATCATCTTGAAGCTCAGCAGGGGCTGATCTCTAAAGTAACTGTGATTGAAACTGAAAAGAGCCAGAGACAAATTGACCAAAGCATACACTGCTGTTGAGTTAGTACACTCCCTTTAAGCTACTGAACTGTAGAGTGGGTTTTAAAAATAATTCACAGCTACTTTAAGCTTCAAGCATCCTGGTTTGTAATGCAGTAGAGAAACATTCAAATGGATATCAAGAGTCTCCTTCTGAAAACAAGTCAATAATGCGGCGTGTTTCCAGAGTGTTATGGCAAAACAGGCCACACCATTTTCATTTAACCCTAAAATTATAAATTAAAATAATATAAAAAATGCCCATGAACATGTGTCAGTTCAAACTAAAGATAAATAATAAAGTAATTCTGTGTCTCAATTCATCCGTTGATATTGACCACGTCTCCAGTGTGGAAGAGAGCTAGAGCGGTGTTTGTCAGACCAGGAGACATCCGAATATCGGTCTTCTCACAACTTCTGTCCGTAGTTCCGAATGGTTTGGCTACACGCAAGACTCATCTGATGGTCCCCGGTACCAGTAAAAAAATGATGAATGGAAGTACATATGGAGATGCCTTAAATAAGGGGTTCTTACTTATATCTCTTAGGTATAGAACAGGCACTTCATTGACAAACGTCCTTTTTATTTCTGGGACTTTCTGTTGTCCATGTAAATGAATCTGTTTATTCAATAGTTTCTATTGGCTAATAGCAGTAAGGACTACCTGTTATTCAATGTGTTTTCTATTGGCTAATAGCAGTAAGGACTACCTGTTATTCAATGTGTTTTCTATTGGCTAATAGCAGTAAGGACTATCTGTTATTCAATGTTGTTTCTATTGGCTAATAGCAGTAAGGACTACCTGTTATTCAATGTGTTTCTATTGGCTAATAGCAGTAAGGACTATCTGTTATTCAATGTGTTTCTATTGGCTAATAGCAGTATAGGACTACCTGTTATTCAATGTGTTTCTATTGTGCTAATAGCATTAAGGACTACCTGTATTCAATGTCTTTCTATTGGCTAATAGCAGTAAGGACTACCTGTTATTTCAATGTGTTTCTATTGGCTAATAGCAGTAAGACTATCTGTTATTCAATGTGTTTCTATTGGCTAATAGCAGTAAGGCCTACCTGTTATTAATGTGTTTCTATGGCTCAATAGCAGTAAGGACTATCTGTTATTCAATGTGTTTTCTATTGGCTAATAGCAGTAAGGACTACCTATCCGTGTTATTCAATGTGTTTCTATTGGCTAATAGCAGTAAGGACTATCTTGTTATTCAATGGTTTCTATTGCAATAGCAGTAAGGACTACCTGTATTCATCATGTGTTTCTATTGGCTAACAATAGCAGTAAGGACTACCTTATTCAATTGTTTCTATTGGCTAATAGCAGTAAGGACTATCTGTTATTCAATGTGTTTCTATTGGCTAATAGCAGTCAGGACTATCTGTTATTCAATGTGTTTCTATTGGCTAATAGCAGTAAGGACTACCTGTTTATTTCAATGTGTTTCTATTGGCTAATAGCAGTAATGGACTGTCTGTTAAATCAATAGTGTTTCTATTGGGCGAATTACATTAGGCTGTGTGGATAACAGACACCACAGTGAAAGAGAGAGGAGAGAGAGAAGAGAAGAGAGAGAGGAGAGAGAGAGAGAGAGAGAGAGGAGGAGAGAGAGAGAGAGGAGAGGGATAAACATTATAATATAGTATTATATATATACATTAGTTGAAGTCGGAAGTTTCATTACACTTTAGGTTGGAGTCATTAAAACTTGTTTTTCAACCACAATTAACAAACTATAGTTTTTGCAAGTCGGTTAGGACATCTACTTTGTGCATGACACAAGTAATTTTCCAACAATTGTTGACAGACAGATTATTTCACTTATAATTCACTGTATCACAATTCCAGTGGGTCAGAAGTTTACATACACTAAGTTGACGTGCCTTTAAACCGCTTGGAACATTCCAGAAAATTATGTCATGGCTTTAGAATTCTGATAGGCTAATTGACATAATTTGAGTCAATTGGAGGTGGACCTGTGGATGTATTCAAGGAAGGCCTACCTTCAAACTCAGTGCCTCTTTGCTTGACATCATGGGAAAATCAAAAGAAATCAGACAAGACCTCAGGAAAAAAAATAGTACGCAAGTATAAACACCATGGGACCACGCAGCCGTCATACCGCTCAAGAAGGAGACACTTTCTGTCTCCTAGAGATGAACGTACTTTGGTGCAAAAAGTGCAAATCAATCCCAGAACAACAGCAAAGGACCTTGTGAAGATGCTGGAGAAAACAGGTACAAAGTATCTCTATCCACAGTAAAACGAGTTCTATTTCGACGTAACCTGAAAGGCTGCTCAGCAAGGAAGAAGCCACTGCTCCAAAACCGCCATAAAAAAGCCAGACTACGGTTTGCAACTGCACAGAGGTCAAAGATCGTACTTTAAGGAGAAATGTCCTCTGGTCTGATGAAACAAAAATGGAACCTTTGGCCATAATTACCATCATTATGTTTGGAGGAAAAACGGGGCGGCTTGCAAGCCGAAGAACACCATCCCAACTGTGAAGCATGGGGGTGGCAGCATCATGTTGTGGGTTGTGCTTTGCTGCAGGAGGCACTTGTGCACTTCACAAAATAGATGGAATCATGAGGCAGGAGAATTATGTGGATATATTGAAGCAACATCTCAAGACATCAGTCAGGAAGTTAAAGCTTGGTCGCAAATGGGTCTTCCAAATGGACAATGACCCCAAGCAAACTTCCAAAGTTGTGGCAAAATGGCTTAAGGACAACAAAGTCAAGGTATTGGAGTGGGCATCACAAAGCCCTGACCTCAATCCCTTAGACAATTTGTGGGCACAACTGAAAAGGCGTGTGCGAGCAAGGAGGCCTACAAACCTGACTCAGTTACACCAGCTCTGTCAGGAGGAATGGGCCTAAATTCACACAACTTATTGTGGGAAACTTGTGGAAGGCTACCCGAAACGTTTGACCCAAGTTAAACAATTTAAAGGCAATGCTACCCAATACTAATTGAGTGTATGTAATCTTCTGACCCGCTGGAAATGTGATGAAAGAAATAAAAGCTGAAATAAATAGTTCTCTGATATTATTCTGACATTTCACATTATTAAAATAAAGCGGTGATCCTAACTGACCTAAGACAGGGAATTTTTACTCAGATAATATGTCAGGAATTGTGAAAAACTGAGTTGTAATGTATTTGGCTAAGGTGTATGTCAACTTCAGAGAGAGAGATTTGAGAGAGAGAGAGATTTGAGTTTTTGTAAAACCTTTCTTTTAAACTCAAGCATTAACACAAAAAATGGCACACTGTGCCTTTTCAGAAATTAAACAACAAATGTGTCACACTTAAATAAAAAAATTATAATAAAAAATAATTATATAAAAAAGCATTTACATTCAACTTATTTAAACAACAAAAAATGGTTTCCCTTCCTCCACAAAACATACCGCTCCTTCGTAAGCTTCTCCTCAAACAATGGGAGCTCTTTTAAAGCCGAGAAGAACTCAAAATCCACTTTTATTCTCACTTTGACTAATCCCTTAAAAACACTTCTTAAATCCTGCCTGTGTCTATCTTATGTTTCCTACTCAGACAAATTGACATTTTGTCCCAAAATAACATTTAACAGTTGCCATTTTCTTTTCTGTTGCTTACTATATTGAAACCCCAAAATATAAATTGTGGTTTTGAAAATCTCCCCTACAGCTGTAATCAAAGACTCTAGTATTTCAAAGAGAGGCTTTATCCTCTCACACGCCATAAAACAGTTAAAATGGTTTCTCTTACATTACAAAAAGGACATCCACCTCCAACATCTGAGTTAATAACAGAAACAAAAGCATTAACTGCAATGATGCCATGTATCACCCCCCATTACATATTCCAGTACCCTTTAGTAACGGTGGCTTGTACAGTGCACTCCATGCTGGCTTTACCTTGTCATCAAGGCCCAGTTTTACCCTCCAAAAGTGCCTTATCTATTTTTCAATGTATTTTTTATTCAAAACCTTGACACACCCCCTATACAAATCCTTCCCATTCACCTCTTCCAAACCCACCTCTTCCAACCATCTCAAATCCAGTAATAACACCTTTCTTTCTTTCTGACTCTGAGATATTGGGTTTAATCCCTAGTCTTGGAAATGGGATGTTTTCATCTTGTACCTTTTTTTTCTTTTGTCTGTTGAGCGTAATCCCCTCTTCTGCTGACAAAGTCTTTCTGCAGCTTCCCAGCAGTTGTCTGACAATCTTTTCCGACCTCACTTCCAAACGTTCAGCCACCCGTCCTTCATCTATTAAGGTGGGCCCAGCCATGGCCATTAACTGATTTAGGGTTAACACTTCATCCATTAAGGTGGGCTCAGCCATATCCATTAACTGATTTAGGGTGATGATTTTGCCCTTCACCAGAATCTTGGAGAAATGTGGAACAGCTGCAGTTGTAGAATCCAGTCTTGCCCCAAACACCAGAGGTTCCTCCAGCAGCCAATGCACTGACTCCATTATAGTGCGTCTGGACACCTTCATTACACTCCAAACCCTAAGAGTGCCTCTGTATAACAGAGGTACTCCATCCCTAGAAATCTGGCTACTATCAACCAAAAATAAAGCCTTCTTTAAACCTAATCCCCCTACCTGCTCTAATACAAGACCTGCCACCTCTCTCCAAGCAACATATTCCGGTCCATAAAGCAACCTTTGAATAAACTGGAACCGGAAAGCAGCAGCCCTACTAGCCAGATGTACAAGACCTTGTGGAACCCAATGATATTTATCCCAAAATAAATCTACAATAATCACCTGTATCTTGGCCAGAAGGCCAGATGGTTAACAATAGCAGTGCACCCCCCTATATGACATACGAGATAACAACCAATGCCATTTCCTCATCCTCCCTTCCACCATTTCAACCACCCCATTCCAATTTTTTTCCGTAGTCCCCTTGTCTCCTGGGTACACTCGAAGATACTTAAAACCTCCCTTACACCATTCCAGCCCCCCTGGCAAAGACATGATCCCTCCAGACCATTTGCAAAGCACAACTTTTCCCCAGTTTACCTTTTGCAGAGGATATTCCCCTAAACCGATCAACCATGAGACTCAAACTATCCACCTCCGCCTGATTTTTCACTAAAATAACTCCATCATCAGCATAGGCTGAGAGATGACTAGGAGGAATATCCTGTGACTTCTACGCGACATCTAATGCTATTTAGTAGTGGCTCTATAGCGATGGCATATAACATTCCCAACAACGAACACCCCTGCCTAATACCTCTACACACTTTAAAAGGAAAACTCATGCCACCGTTAACTTTCAATACACTTTCAATGTCACCGTATATCACCCTGATAACGGCAGTAAAACCAGAGCTGAAACCAAAAGCCTCCAAAGTGGCCCCAGAGGTATTGATGTTCAACTCGGTCAAATGCCTTTTCCTGATCAATTGCATTTAGACCAGCATCCAACCCAATAGCCCTAGAGACGTCCCAAAAAAATCAGGAATCAGGGAAATGTTATCCCCTATCTGCCTGCCGGGAACACAGTAGGACTGGTCCGTGTGTATGATGTGCCACATCACCTCCCTCAGCCTGGTGGACAAAGCCTTGGACAGGATCTTATAATCAGTACACAGGCCACCGGCCTCCAGTTCTTTACCTGCATAGGGTCACCCTTTTTTGGCAGTAGGGTGTGGACAGCCCTCCTGCAGCTTATCGGTAGTAACCCTCCGGTCAAACTATCGTTAACTCCTGCTAGCCAATCCTCTCCCAACATAGCCCAAAAATACTTTAAAAGGTCAACGGGAAGCCCATCAGTGACCGGTGCCCTTCCCTTTTCCATGCCTTTTTACTGCAGCTCCGGCAAAGACAATGGTTGCTTTAGTTCAACCTGAGCTTCTGCAGCCACCTGTGGGAACCAAGGAACTGCTGTGTCACTGTTATATCCTCTTTGTACTCACACTTGTAGAGCTCAGCATAGAACTCTACTGCCCTCTTTCTAATTTCACTTGGGCTAGTGAGCTCCTGTCCAACAGCTGATTTGAGGCAATTAATAATTCTTCTTTGTTCATTATTTTTCTCTAAAACAAAGACATTTTTTGATGAGGCATTCATTTCAGAGATTCCCGTAAACGTACTTCTCACCAATGTGCTCTGATACCCAGCAGGTCTGTCAATGTCCCCTGTGCTCTGATACACAGCAGGTCTGTCAATGCCCCCTGGGCTCTGATACCCAGCAGGTCTGTCAATGCCCCCTGGGCTCTGATACCCTGCAGGTCTGTCAATGCCCCCTGTTGTGACTGGGATAACCAGCAGGTCTGTCAATGCCCCCTGGGTCTGATACCCAGCAGGTCTGTCAATGCCCCTGGGCTGCTGATACCCAGCAGGTCTGTCAATGCCCCCTGGGCTCTGATACCCGCAGGTCTGTCAATGCCCCCTGTGTGCTGATAACCAGCAGGTCTGTCAATGCCCCCTGGGCTCTGATACCCAGCAGGTCTGTCAATGCCCCCTGGGCTCTGATACCCGCAGGTCTGTCAATGCCCCCTGTGTGCTGATAACCAGCAGGTCTGTCAATGCCCCCTGGGTTCTGATACCCAGCAGGTCTGTCAATGCCCCCTGGGCTCTGATACCCAGCAGGTCTGTCAATGCCCCCTGGGCCTCTGATAAAACCAGCAGGTCTGTCCAATGCCCCCTGGGCTCTGATACCCAGCAGGTCTGTCAATGCCCCCTGGGCTCTGATACCCAGCAGGTCTGTCAATGCCCCCTGGGCTCTGATACCCAGCAGGTCTGTCAATGCCCCCTGGGCTCTGATACCCAGCAGGTCTGTCAATGCCCCCTGGGCTCTGATACCCAGCAGGTCTGTCAAATGCCCCTGGGCTCTGATACCCAGCAGGTCTGTCCAATGCCCCTGGGCTCTGATACCCAGCAGGTCTGTCATAGCCCCCTGGCTCTGATACGAGCAGGTCGGTCCAATTGCCCCCTGGGCTCTGATACCCAGCAGGTCTGTCAATGCCCCCTGGGCTCTGATACCCAGCAGGTCTGTCAATGCCCCCTGGGCTCTGATACCCAGCAGGTCTTTCAATGCAACTTGTTTTTTCTTGAGGGCCCTGAGTATGGCCTCGATCTCCTGTGGTCTCAACTAACGTCAGGAGTTTCACTATCTCAGACTCTCGGGCGTTCATTGATCTGGTGATATCTCTTGGAACATTCATCGCGCATTGATTACAGAATTGTTGAATTTTCCCTATATCCCACCACTGTTGAAGAGATACAAAACTGTCCTTTTCAGATCTCCAACTCTACCAGAAAAAAACGTAAACATTTCCTGAAGTGAGCATCATTCAATAAAGTTAAATTAAAAAGACAGTTCTGGATTTTACAGCGTTAATGTACACCCCCTCTGTTACTCAACAATGATCAGAACATCCCACTGGGGTTCACACTCACTGACAGACCTGAGATTGACGCTCAAAGCAATAAAACCTGTCTAACCTTGCCAGAGAGATGGTGTTCTCTCTCACATGGGCCCATGTGTACTATCTCCTGCCTCCATGTTGGCACCTCCAAATATCACACAGCTCATGAGTTACAATAAGGTGTTTTTTTTTTTTTTAAGTAATTGAGGCTATATGAGGTTCTTTGTGGTTTCTTTCTAATTCATTAACTGTACAGTTAAAATCCTCAGCAAGAAATAAATAATTCTCAGTGTTACATTTCTCGACAGTATTTGATAATGGCTTTTAAAAACATCCCCTCTCGACTCCCGCTACTGGGGCATATACATTTACTAAACACATAGTGATGTTTTCACACCTCGCTCTAACTTTAATTAACCTCCCCTCAACTACCTCTTCAACCTTATATGACAAAGACAAAAAATATTTTGAGAAAATAATTGGCACACCCCCACTTTTTGAGTTTTTATGACTACACACCACTCTCCCCTGTCCCCCCCTCACTATTATTGCCACATAACTTCATGTTCAATATTACTATGCGTTTCCTGTAGAAAACGTATTTTACTTCCCTTTCCCTTCATTAAGTCAAACACCACAGCTCTTTTTTTAACGTCTCTCGCCCCATTTACGTTTAAAGAAGAAATCTTACAACTGCTCATGGCTGGGGGAAAAAATACAGAGTAAGAGACAGGAAAGCGCATCTCTTTACAGAGTTAAGGCTGAGACTGAACTCTTTCATTTCCTTTAGAATTTAAATCACTTGTCACTCTCGTAACAGCTTTCTTGAGTCTAGCGATTTCAGGGCTTGTCAAACCTCCCGCCGTTATTTTTGACATCAAAACCTTTGCTGATTCAATAAACAAATCACTTTCAGGAAGAAAATCTGTTACATTATAATCCTGCATATATTTCTTCCCTTTTTGTACATTTTTGAAATTGACGTACCTTCTCAATCCCATACCTCCCTTCCACCCCATTTCTCTCACTATTTTGTTGTGATGTGTCAGATGACTCACTCTCGCTATCGTCCCCAGAGGGAAACTCCTCCATCTCGACTTCCTGTTTATCCTCAACTGATTTATCATCTCTACTTCCTGTTTATCCTCAACTGATTTATCATCTCTACTTCCTGTTTATCCTCAAACTAGATTTTTATCTCTACCTTCCTGTTACCCTCAACTGATTTATCATCTACCTCTACTTCCTGTTTTACCTCAACTGATTTATCACTCTTACTTCCTGTTTATCCTCAACGGATTTATCACCTCAACTTCCTGTTATCTTCAACTGATTATTCATCTCTCTTCTCCTGTTATCCTCAAATTATTTATCATCTCTACTTCCTGTTGGAGTGATAGACCTCATCACCCCTTAATTCTTCCTCTTAATCCTCGGTTACTTACAATACAACTGTTACATTTTCAATTTTTTCAATCTCCCTATAACTTACACTTTTATATTCCGAGCACCGACTCAGTGACCCCAGTCCAGTCTCACCGGCTATTTCTACTCCCTCTTTGCTCTGATCCACCGCATGTCCCCCTAGCCACCTGCCGTCTTCCTCTTTTCCAACCACCCTCTCTATATATACACACACACTGATACACAGAAACCAAATAGAGTGAAAGAATTCCATCCCACAATACTCCTGCTTCCCGACTCACTCCCAGCATGCACTCGACGAGAGAGGAGAGAGAGAGAGAGAGAGAGAGAGAGAGACGAGGAGGAGAGAGAGAGAGAGAGAGAGAGAGAGAGAGAGGAGAGAGAGACGAGAGAGACACAGAGAGAGACACAGAGAGAGACACAGAGAGAGAGACACAGAGAGAACACAGAGACAGAGCAAGACAGACAGAGGAGAGAGAGAGAGAGGAGAGAGGGAGAGAGAGGGAGAGAGAAGAACGAGGAGAGAGAGAGAAGAGAGAAAGAGAGAGAGAGAGGAGAGAGAGAGAAGAGAGGGAGAGAAGAGAGAGAGAGAGAGAGAGAGAGAGAGAGGAGAGGAGAGACAGAGACAAGACAGGACAGAGGAGAGGCAAGGGAAATGCACAGCTAGATATGTCAGGATTTGGGTGCCTTTGTGATGCAGCCCTTGGAGTCACTGTCCCCCGGGGTGGGTGAGGAGGACCGAGGACACACATGTAGCGAACATTTTAAAGAGTCACTGATGTGCACTGCCTCGTAATGCTCACCAGCACCACACACAAACACACACACAACACACACCCACCACACACACACAACCACCACACACACCACACCAACATCACACACACACACACACACAACACACACACACACACACACACACACACACACACACACACACACACACACACACACACACACAACACACACAACACACACACGCACACACACACACTTACAACAACTCAGTTGTTTACCCTCCTGGCATCCTTAAAATCACAAACATTTCTCTGGTCTATATATGCATGCCAAAATCAAAACACGAGACAACACCTGAACACAAACAGATACTGAGGCCTTAGTCTATCATTTCCCCCCCCGAAGCTTAAAATCTAGACAAATGTTTACATTTAAAGATGGAAACCAGATTAGTGGACCTATGTTATTGTTTATCGGGGGTTGTTGTGTGGACAAAGCGGAGTTGAGTTGTGTCGGAGGAGCATTGAAAAATAAATGTACTGCCGTTCTATCGGCTTGTGACGACTCAGGGTTTTAAACTGTGTGTCAAAAGCCGTATGTGTATAGGTGGCAGGGAAGTCGCGCAGCGGAAGAGTTTAAACTGAGTGTAATGGAGACTTTTAATAAATGTCCATCTTAACAATGTCCAAACAGAACAATGTAACATACAGTAAAAATATCAACATGGTACGGGGACGTCCGCACACCTATACATAATAAACAACAGTTGACATTAAAACAATCCCTGACAAAAACATGGGGGAACAGAGGGTAAATTACACAAGAGGGATGGATGGGATTGAAAACAGGTGTGTGGAAGATAAGACAAAGCATGGAAAATGAAAAATGGATCGATGATGCCTAGAAGACCGGTAGACGCGGAGACGCACTGAACAAATCCGGACCAAGATCAAGACGGCGAAACCGGCGACGCGAGATCCGCGATACATCGCAACCTGAACAAGGAGAGGCACGACTGCAGCAGAGTCGTGACCGTACCCCCCCCTGACGCGCGGCTCCAGCTGCGCGTCGACACCGGCCTCGGGGACGACCCGGAGGGCGAGTGCAGGCGATCCGGATCTGGAGGCGGTGGAAATTCTTTTTACATGGAAGGATCAAAACGTCTCCCCCACCGGCACCCGCAATCTCTCTCCGGCCCGTACCCCTCCCAGTCCACGAGGTACTGAAGCCCTCGCCCGACGTCTCGAATCCAAAATGGATCGAACAGAGTACGCTGGACCCCTCGATGTCAAGAGGAGGCGGAGAGAACTTCACGCACTTCAAGCCTCCTGGAGCGGCCAGCCACCACCGGCCTGAGGAGAGACAATAACGAGGGGTTAATACGGTATAATTAGTGGGGCAGATGTAACTTTAACATACCTCGTTCACTCTCTCAGACTTTAAACGGCCCCACAAACCGCGGACCCAGCTTTCCGGCAGAGAGAGCGGGGGGGCAGGTTCGGTCGAGAGCCAGACCCTGTCCCCAGGTGCGAACACGGGCTCACTGGGCGACGGTCTGCGCCAATTTTCTGCGCTATGGCGCGCTTAGGTGGACGTGGGCTGCCTCCCAGGTCCTACGCGCGCCGAAACCAATTGTCCACCGCAGGAGCCTCGGTCTGGCTCTGATGCCAAGGAGCCAGACCGGCTGATACCCTAATACACATTGAAAAGGTTAGTTAGTGAGGAGTGACGTAAGCGAGTCTGGGCCAATTCTGCCCAGGGCACGAAACTTTCGCCACTCACCTGGCGGTCCTGGCAAAAGGACCGCACAAAACCTGCCCACATCCTGGTTAACTCTCTCCCTGCCCATTACTCTCAGGGTGAAAACCTGAGGTAAAGATCTAACCGAGATCCCCAGACGTTCCTGAAACGCGGGCCTTCCAGACCCTGATGTGAACTGGGCCCCGATCAGAACTATATCCTCAGCACCCATAGTGCCAGAGAAAACTGGTTGTTGTAACAGGGCGCTCTGCAGTGTAAGGCCGTTGGGAGACCGGCAACGGGAGGAGACGACAGGACTTCGAAAAACCGATCCACAACGACCAGGATCGTGGTGTAACCCTGTGAAGGTGGAAGATCAGTCAAAAAATCCACCGACAGGTTGCGACCATGGCCGTTGAGGAACAGGTAAAGGTTGAGCTTACCTCTGGCAGGTGTCTAGGAGCCTTGCACTGGGGCACAACCGAGCAGGAGGAAACATAAATCCTCACTCCTTAGCTAAATGGGCCACCAGTACCTCCCATCAAAGACAGCCAGTCGTCGACCTATCCCAGGATGATGACCAGAGGGGGTGACGTGTGAGCCCAATAGATCAATCGCATCGCGTCGCGGACAGCAGACGGAACGTAACAGACGACCAGCTGGCACACTCAGGAGGAGAGGCTCTGCACGTGACGGCCCGACTCAATGTCCGCGTCCAGCTCCGCACACTACTGGCGCCACCAAACCGAAGCTGGGAGTATGGAGATGGGATCCATGGACCGCTCCTCTGTGTACTACAGCCAGACAATCGCGTCTGCCTTGACGTTCTGGGAGCCTGGTCTGTAAGTAAGGGTAAACACAAACGAGTTGAAAAACATGGCCCACCTTGTGACGAGGATTCATCTTTTCGCCTGCCGGATGTACTACCAGATGCGTGTTCAGTCCAGATGAGAAAGTGTGTTTAGCCCCTCAAGCCAATGCCTCCACGCCTTCAAGGCCTGACGACAAGCTAACAGCTCCCGGGTCCCCCAAGCTTCATAGTATTGCTCCGCCGGAGCTGAGCTTCTTCGACAAAGAAAGCAGCAGGGGGCGAAGCTTCAGTGGCACCCCGAACGCTGAGAGAGCACTCCCTGTATCCCAGCTTCGGAGCCGTCACCATCACCTTAGATGGCAAAGAGGATCCGGATGACCTACACAGGCACGACGGTAACCAGAGTTGTTCAGGTGGTCCCCAAAGCCCTGTTCGCGCTCAGCCGACCACTGCAGCGCGGCCGGCCTTCCTCTTAGCAGTTAGGTGAATGGAGGCAGCCACCTGATCCAAATACCGGATAAAACATTCGGTAGGTTAATTGGCAAACCCTCAAAAAACTGCGGCACCTCCTTTACCGTGGTTGGGGATCTTGGCCATTACGCCGGGGCTGTAATGCAGGTCGCGTCTTACATCTACCACTTCCTGAAGTCGGAAATCGAATGCCCTAGGAAGAGATGAGATTGTTTATGGAAGAAACAAGCATTTTTCCTCCAGCCCTCTTTGACATTAAAATTCTATGCTCCACTAGGCGACCAATGCACCCTGCGCACCCCAACCCGGGACACATGGATTAGGGACGCGTTTTGTAGCGGAGTTATTTAGAATATATCGATATATCACCACTCCCCTGCCCATGCAGGTCACTAAAATCTCATCACAATGATTGGAAGACTGATGGCGCATTCATCAACCTATGCATGACAAGGTCCTCTATAATGACCTGACGTGGTGGCTAAATGCCCTGTCTCACTCTCATCCCCTTACGAAATCACCGCACACAGATTGTTACGCACTCCTGAGATCCAATTTTGTGAGAGCGTGCCGTTCATTTAACTCAATAACTGTATTATCAAGAGGTAACGGGTAACTATATTTCACCGTGATTGTTATTGAGATCTCGATAATCAAATGCAGCGCGGCGTAAACCGCCTCCTTCTATCTTCACAAACAAAAGAAACTCGAAGAGGCTGTTGGTGTGAAATGGATCGCTGCACAATGAACCCCTTGACGCCAGGGATTCAGAGATATATGTATCCACTAGCTACCGTTCTCCGCTTTGCCGACAGGTGTAACAGTGACTTCCTGGATATGCAGCGATCACCAGAGACTATCGTCACAATCCCACCGTCGATGACGTGTGGAATTGAAGTCGCCTTCTTTTTTACAGAAGGCCGAGAGCCAAAATCGGCATATATTTCAGGGGAATTGGCGACGGTTGGAAGCCTCGGTCTGGACTTCCGGTTCATTCTTTTATCTTTAAAGGGCCCACCTTACCCGGAGGTCTAGCACGCACATCGGCCAGAACCCCCTAAACACCTACCTGCGGAGCACTCTCGGCGACCATCACCTGTGAGAGCCTCTGTGGCCACAGAAACCGACCCGTGGGGTTTATGACAAGTTAATACCAGGGTAGGCCTAGCACCACAGAATACGCAGGAGATCAATAAGGAAAAGACTAATCTTCTCCTTGTGACCCTTCCTGCGTTATCATACACAAGGTCGCGTGACCTCCCTGATAAACCCTGAAACCTTAATGGTCGATATTAAGGCATGCAATAGGGAAAGGCATATCCACGACAATAGGGATCCCTAAACTATAAGCTAAATCTCTTATTATGAATCCCAGCTGCGCCTGAAGTTATCTACGGCCTTTACGGAATGCAGGGGAAAATCGGAAAAGTGACCAGAGACAACCATTAGTGGCGACAGAGGGCTCTGGATGAGAATGGTGCCACTCACCATGGGTAGATGCCAGAGTGCCTGCCCTGCACTTCTCTATTCCCGAGAGAACCTCCGGTCTCCCTCGCACCATCCCCCTAATTCTCATAGTTCGTGGGAGAGGCGTGCGGGAGGATGGAACAACCAGACCCCGATCTAGACGTCCACGAGTAGCCAGCAATGTTGTCCAGCTGATCGACATCTGTCCACAGCTATCGAAGTTTGAAGGTGGTTGTCTCTACAGGCCAGCTCCCGACGGGAGCCTCGCGTAGACTAACGGTACATGGATCACTCAGGGCGCTGCGCTCCATCCAGCACCGGCAGCAGAGGTCCTAAACTCCAATGCGACATCCCTGTGCAACTCCTCTTCTTCCTGCCTCAGATGATACGAGAGCTCACCGCCGATTCTGCCTTCGGTATGGGTGGTGCGATACTTCCGAAAAGGCGAATGAAACTCCTCAAACGGTCCACGCCGGACATGACTCCTCTCTACGCACAGCGCTGCCATCCAGGTTTTCCGGTTGAGGCCATGAATCGAGGGCGTAACTCTTCTCACGGTCAGAGTGGTCTGGAGAGGAGACCGTGCGATGTAAGTTCACTTAGTTTTAGAGAAAGCCCTGCAGCTGGCAGTATCCATTGTATCGGTGGGTAGGGAATTAAATGATCTTGTATCTTCAGAGGAGGAAAGCCGTTCGACGGAAAATACCGGTTTGTGGTAAGAGCGTTGGGAAAAATCCCTGTCTCTCGCAGCGGATCCATATTTCTGACAATTGCCATCCATGGCAGCGACTCAGACTGCAATCTCCTCCGCTTGATCCATGACGCGTCCTCTAGCTCCATGAACGAAGGTTCTCCGTTCCTGCGACTTCATTAGCGGAGGTCAGGATTCTGTCAAGCCTGTGTATAGGTGGCAGGGAAGTCAGGCGCAGGAGAGTTAAACTGAGTGTAATGGAGACTTTTAATAAATGTCCATTTAACAATGRTCCAAACACGAACAATGTACATACGTAAAAAATCAACATGGGTACGGGGACCCGTCGCACACCTATACATCAATAAACAACAGTTGACATAAAACAATCCCTGACAAAGACATGAGGGGAAACAGAGGGTTAAATACACAAGAGGTAATGGATGGGATTGAAAACAGGTGTGTGGGAAGATAAGACAAAAGCAATGGAAAATGAAAAATGGATCGATGATGGCTAGAAGACCGGTGACGTCGACCGCCGAACACCGCCCGAACAAGGAGAGGCAACGACTTCGGCAGAAGTCGTGACACTGTGTTTGTTGTTTACGGTAACTTCTTATGATATTTACAAAGGGACAGTTTGGATTACATCTTTAGCATACTGTCATTATTCACTGAATAGATAGGGTATGTTGTAGAATACTGTCATTATTCACTGAATAGATGTTGTAGAATTTGTTGGTTCAACTTTAAAATGTCAGCCAAGGAAAGACCTTGTAGGAAGTGACATGAAGGAAGTGACATGAAGGAAGTGACATGACTCTGAATAACTGTCATGTACACTTCAGTGCTAGAGGATTTTCCAAACCCATAGACACCTGCTGCAGCATAGGTAAGTGAAGTCAAATACTGTAAGCTTTGAACCCTTTGCCATTCTACTCCCAGAGAAGTGCCTGGAATTTCTATAAGATCTCAACACTTCTATCCTCTTTGTGTGGAACGTTGGATTAGAATCTTTGGAATATTTAGAATCTTTTCACAGATTCTCTTCACAGGGTTCTGTGCACACCAGTACTGACAGTTTCACCTGCAATCACACTCTCAATGATATGTTAATATGCTTCCGTGTTTGAAGTTTCATCTTGCAACACCTACGGAGTAGCGTTACGTAAAGAGATCATCTCTTTCCCCTGGAGTGACAGAGCAGGCCGTTCCAGCTCCAAACTCCATTTAAGCCCCATTGATGAATCACCAGCTTAAATGCTGCGTAGCTAGAGCCCTAATCTCTTCATAGGAGGGGGAAGCGTGAAGAAACAAACAATGAGGAAACATGGCAGGTCTGTTCAAAAAACACTGACTGAGTTAACGAACAGTTTCATGCTTCCCGTCAGACCCGCGCTATTCTGTCTCTGAGTGAAAAGGAGGCACTTTTCTCAGATGGCGCTTCGTCTTCCTACTTCTTCTAAAAGTGAGACGCTGAACCATTAAATGGCACAGGAAGTTCTGTTCTCTCCAACAGCCAGATGCTCGCCTGAAGACTGTCCGCAATCCTCTGCTGCTGGAGTGGGCTCTCGCTCAATTTCAGTTCAAGGGGCTTTATTGGCATGGGAAACYTATGTTCACATTGCCAAAGCAAGTGAAGTAGATAATAAACAAAAGTGAAATAAACCCCCCAAAATGTTATAACAGTAAACATTACACTCACAAAAGTTCCAAAAGAATAAAGACATTTCAAGTGTCACATAAAGTACAAATGGTTAAAGTACAAAAGGGAAAATAAATAAACATAAATATGGGTTGTATTTACAATGGTGTTTGTTCTTCACTGGTTMCCCTTTTCTTGTGGCAACAGGTCACAAGTCTTGCTGCTGTGATGGCACACTGTGGAATTTCACCCAGTAGATATGGGACTTTATCAATGATTGAGTTTGTTTTCAAATTCTTTGTGGGTCTGAGTAATCTGAGGGAAATATGTGTCTCTAATATGGTCATACATTTGGCAGGAGGTTAGGAAGTGCAGCTCAGTTTCCACCTCATTTTGTGGTAAGTGTGCACAGAAGACCTCAAATCCAGAGGAGACAACATATCCCAAGGACCCCAGCTTCTGCAGCCATCATGAGGAGGATGCTGGTGCCCCATCCGCCAGACCCACAGAACCAACAACTCCAAAACCGGAAGTAAGTGTGAGTGATCTATTACCATGGCCTGCTCTAACTATATACGTGAGTGAGTGACTGAGTGACTGAGTGACTGAGTGACTGAGTGACTGAGTGACTGAGTGACTGAGTGACTGAGTGACTGAGTGAGATGTTCCTGTGGGTAAAAAAAGTGTTTCCATCATTCTAGATTGCAGCCGGTAGCAACAACAAGAAGTGCTGCGATGTGTGTGGACCCAAGAAGGACAGGAAGACACAGTTCACATGATTCAAGTGCAAGAAATACATTGGCAACACGCACACAGTAAAGCTCTGTCCCTCATGTGATGCATAGACCGGCCTTAATTTTTGTTCAAAGCTGCTCATTTATCATTTACATAAAATACTGTATGTAAAATGTATCCTTCCAATTTGTTCAGTTCAAAGCAATAAACATCGATAGTGATGAAAACCTTGTTTCATTTATATTTGTTAAAGATGAATAATTAATTTTATTTTAAAAATCAGCTGATCTAAAGGATCTACTCTGCTCTAGACAGCTGATCTAAGGGATCTACTCTGCTCTAGACAGCTGATCTAATTAAAAGGATCTACTCTGCTCTAGACAGGATCTAATAGGGATCTACTCTGCTCTAGGATCAGTGATCTAAAGGATCTACTTGCTCTAGAAGCTTGATCTAAAGGACTAATGGCGGGCTTAACGGGACAAGTTTAAGAACTGAAGCTGATCTAAGGGATCTATCGCTGCTTAGACAGATCATAAGGGATCTACTTGCTCTAGACAGCATTAAAGGATCTACTTAGCTAGAGTAAAGATCTACTCTGCTCTAGACAGCTGTTAAGGGATTACTCTGCTCTAGACAGCTGATTAAGGATCTACTCCGTCTAGACGTGATCTAAAGAATTCTACTCTGCTCTAGACAGCTGATCTAAGGGATCTACTCTGCATTAGACAGGCTGATCTAAGGGATCTACTCTGCTCTAGACAGCTGATCTAAAGATCTACCCTGCTTTAAGACAACTGATCTAAGGGTATACTCTGCTTTAGAAGCAGCTGATCTAAAGGATCTACTCTGCTTTAGCACACTTGATCTAAGAGATACTTCTGCTTTAGACAGCTGATCTAAAGGATTACTCTGTTTCTAAACAGCCTGATCTAAGGGATCTACTCCTGCTCTAGACAGCTGATCTTAAAGGAACTACTCTGCTTTAGACAGCTGATCTAAGGATCTACTCTGCTCTAGACAGCTGATCTAAGGATTCTCCCTTCTTTAAACAGCTGATCAGTAAACTGGATCAAATAACTAGACAGTTGACAATTCTACTGATTCTTCTAGCACTGATGTCCACCACACACACACCACACACACACACACAACACACACAACACACACCCCACAACACAACACACAACACACACACACACCACACACACACACACACACACCACCACACACACACACACACACAAACACACACACCACACAAACACACCACACAACACCACCACACAACACACACACACACAACACACATTGAAGGTTTTACCAAGGAGTTGACCTCACTAAGCATCTCAGATGATTTGAGGCCAGGCTCATTTAGACCTTCCTCAGGATTGAATTGCTTTTTAATATCTAGGTGTAGTGGTACTTCAGACTAATTCCTCTAATTTCTTACATTAGGCGCCATCTCTCCTCATCAAATGTTTTTTTTTTTTTTGCCGTGTTTGGTGTGGAATAGATTTGGTGGCGGTAGAGTTTTGACTGGTGAGACTGATGGTCTCAGGCTGAGGGTTTCAGTGCCTGGGTGGTTCTAGGAAGGAGAGGGGAAAGAGGAAGGGAGAGAGAGAAGAAGAAGGGAATACATGTCAGCAAAGACACAAGATTCATAGAAGAAGGGTTACATGTCAGAAAAGACACAAGATTCATAGAAGAAGAAGGGTTACATGTCAGCAAAGACACAAGATTCATAGAAGAAGAAGGGTTACATGTCAGCAAAGACACAAGATTATCATGAAGAAGAAGGGTTACATGTCAGCAAAGACACAAGATTCATAGAAGAAGAAGGTACATGTCAGCAAGACACAGATTCTAGAAGAAAAGGGTTACATCACAAAGACACAGATTCATAGAAGAAGAAGGGTTACAGTCAGCAAAGACACAAGATTCATAGAAGAAGAAGAAGGTTACTTGTAATTTCTTACTTATATGGGTGGTTAAGATGTAGACATAACCTAATGTTGCATGTATATATAAAAAAAAAAAGGTGAGACTTCCAAGGTGTCGTACACATGGGAGACATACGAATTGGAAAGCACTTGGATCATAGTCATCGGTATAGACCATGGGGACATACGAATTGGAAAGTACTTGGATCATAGTCATCTGGCTATAGACCATGGGGACATACGAATTGGAATGTATTGGATCATAGTCATCCTGGCTATAGACCATGGGGATACGAATTGGAAAGTACTGGATCATAGTCATCTGGCTATAGACCAGGGGGACATACGAATTGGAAAGCACTTGGATCATAGATCTGGCTAATAGACCAGGGGGGACATACGAATTGGAAAGCACTTGGATCATAGTCATCTGGCTATAGACAGGGGGACATACAAGATTGGAAAGTACTTGGATCATAGTCATCTTGGCTATAGACCATGGGAGACATACGAATTGGAAAGCACTTGGATCATAGTCATCTGGTATAGACCAGGGGGACATACGAATTGGAAAGTACTTGGATAGTCATCTGGCTATAGACCAGGGGGGACATACGAATTGGAATGTACTTGGATCATAGTCATCTGGCTATAGACCAGGGGGGACATACGAATTGGAAACACTTGGATCATAGTCATCTGGCTATAGACCAGGGGGGACATACGAATTGGTAAGCACTTGGATCATAGTCATCTGGCTATAGACCAGGGGGGACATACGAATTGGAAAGCACTTGGATCATAGTCATCTGGCTATAGACCAGGGGGGACATACGAATTGGAAAGCACTTGGATCATAGTCATCTGGCTATAGACCATGGGAGACATACGAATTGGAAAGTACTTGGATCATAGT
This sequence comes from Salvelinus sp. IW2-2015, assembly GCF_002910315.2. Classification (NCBI taxonomy): domain Eukaryota; kingdom Metazoa; phylum Chordata; class Actinopteri; order Salmoniformes; family Salmonidae; genus Salvelinus; species Salvelinus sp. IW2-2015. The sequence goes on along the minus strand of NW_019943763.1, from coordinate 95,752 downwards.
CATCTGGTTATAGACCAGGGGGACATTACGAATTCGAAAGTACTTGGATCATAGTCATCTCGGCTATAGACCAGGGGGGACATACGAATTGGAAAGCACTTGGATCATAGTCATCTGGCTATAGACAGGGGGGACTACGAATTGGAAAGCACTTTGGATCAAGTCATCTGGCTATAGACCAGGGGGACATACGAATTGAAAGCCTTGGATCATAGTCATCTGGCTATAGACAGGGGGACATACGAATTGGAAAGCACTTGGGATCATAGTCATCTGGCTATAGACCATGGAGACATACGAATTGGAAGTACTTGGATCATAGTCATCTGTTATAGACCAGGTCATAGCACTATCCCTGTCTGCATCCCTAGTTACAAATGATGTCGTTAGTTGTATAGAAAAAGTCAACATTGTGCTGCCTTCTTCATTGACCTGTCAAAGGCTTTCAATATTGTTTGAACACTCACTGCTATTTCATTGGCTAATTCACTGCTAATTCACTGCTAATTCATTGCTAATTCACTGCTAATTCACTGCTAATTCATTGCTAATTCACTGCTAATTCACTGCTAATTCACTGTAATCACTCTAATTCAATGCTAATTCAGAGGCTTTCCTCAATTGGTCTAGACAGGCTGCGTGTAAATGGTTTAAAACATGACTTGACAGATGGAACTCAATGTGTGTTCTACTGATGGGTAAATCAGGTTTCCTGGATATATCAGAAAGGTTTTCCGCAGGTGTCGATTCTGGGTCCTGTAATTTTTACTACAATATTGACATGTCTGCAAAAATTGTAACCTGCTCTTGATATGCTGATGATAAGGTTATGTATGTTACTTGAATTTGTTTAATTATTATTATTGTCATGACTTCCGCCGAAGTTGGTCCCTCTCTTGTTCGGGCGACATTCGGCGGTCGACGTCACCGGTTTCTAGTCGCCACCGATCCATGTTTCATTTTCGTTTTGTTTTGTCTTCATTTTACACACCCTGGTTTCCATTCCATAATCAATGTTCCTTATTTAACCCTCTGGCTTCCCTGTTGTTTTGTGTCGTTGTCAAGTGGGCTCTGGATTATTTTCCTTGATGGAAGATTGTTATTAGAGGTAAAGTTAGATTTTTACTGTGTCCTGCGGCCTGAGTCCGCGCTTACGACATCACCTTAGGAACGCTGACAGAATCACGCACCTGAAGAATGGAGTCAGCAGGTGCACCAGCCCTCTGCAGCAGCACGCAACTATTTGCAGAGTCAATTATTTTTTATTTTTTATTTAACCAGATTTAACTAGGCAAGTCAATGAAGAACAAATTCTTATTTACAATGATCCGGCCAAACCCGCACGACACTGGCCCAATAAGAACTCCAATCACAGCGG
>NW_019943763.1:82127-94349 GCF_002910315.2 Salvelinus sp. IW2-2015 | reverse complement strand
GGACTCATCTACTCTGCTCTAGACAGCTGATCTAAGGGATTCTACTCCGCTCTAGACAGCTGATCTTAAAGAATCTACTCTGCTCTAGACAGCTGATCTAAGGGATCTACTCTGCATTAGACAGGCTGATCTAAGGGATCTACTCTGCTCTGACAGCTGATCTAAAGGATCTACCCGCTTTAGACAACTGATCTAAGGGTATACTCTGCTTTAGACAGCTGATCTAAAGGATCTACTCTGCTTTAGACAAGCTGATCTAAAGGAGATACTCTGCTTTAGACAGCTGATCTAAAGGATCTACTCTGTTCTAAACAGCTGATCTAAGGGATCTTACTCTGTCTAGACAGCTGATCTAAAGGATCTACTCTGCTTTAGACAGCTGATCTAAGATCTACTCTGCTCTAGACAGCTGATCTAAAGGATCTACCCTGCGTTTAAACAGCTGATCAGTAAACTGGTCAAATATACAATAGACAGTTGACAATCTACTGATTCTTCTAGCAACTGATGTCCACACACACACACCACACACACACACACCACACACACACACACAACACACACACACACACACACACACACACACACCACACCACACACCACCACACACACACACACACACACACACCACACACACACACACACACACACACCACACACACACACACACCACACACACACAACAACAACACACACACCACACACACCACTTGAAGGTTTTTACCAAGGAGTTGACCTCACTAAGCATCTCAGATGATTTGAGGCCAGGCTCATTTAGACCTTCCTCAGGATTGAATTGCTTTTTAATATCTAGGTGTAGTGGTACTTCAGACTAATTCCTCTAATTTCTTTACATTAGGCGCCATCTCTCCTCATCAAACTGTTTTTTTTTTTTTTGCCGTGTTTGGTGTGGAATAGATTTTGTGGCGGTAGAGTTTTGACTGGTGAGACTGATGGTCTCAGGCTGAGGGTTTCAGTGACCTGGGGTGGTTCTAGGAAGGAGAGGGGAAAGAGGAAGGGAGGAGAGAGAAGAAGAAGGGATACATGTCAGCAAAGACACAAGATTCATAGAAGAGAAGGGTTACATGTCAGCAAAGACACAAGATTCATAGAAGAAGAAGGGTTACATGTCAGCAAAGACACAAGATTCATAGAAGAGAAGGGTTACATGTCAGCAAAGACACAAGATTCCTAGAAGAAGAAGGGTTACATGTCAGCAAGGACACAAGATTCATAGAAGAGAAGGGTTACATGTCAGCAAAGACACAGATTCATAGAAGAAGAAGGGTTACAAGTCAGCCAAGACACAAGATTCATAGAAGAAGAAGGGTTACATTGTCAGAAAGACACAAGATTCATAGGAGAAGAAGGTTATTTTAATTTCTTACTTATATGGGTGGTTAAGATGTAGACATAACAGTAATGTTGCATTGTATATAAAAAAAAAAAAAAGGTGAGACTTCCAAGGTTCGTACACATGGGAGACATACGAATTGGAAGCACTTGGATCATAGTCATCTGGCTATAGACCATGGGGGACATACGAATGGAAAGACTTGGATCATAGTCATCTGGCTTATAGACCATGGGGACATACGAATGTACTTGGATCATAGTCATCTGGCTATAGGACCATGGGACATACGATTGAAAGTACTTGGATCATAGTCATCTGCTATAGACCAGGGGGACATACGAATTGGAAAGCACTTGGATCATAGTCATCTGGCTATAGACCAGGGGGGACATACGAATTGGAAAGCACTTGGATCATAGTCATCTGGCTATAGACCAGGGGGACATACGAATGGAAAGTACTTGGATCATAGTCATCTGGCTATAGACCATGGGAGACATACGAATTGGAAAGCACTTGGATCATAGTCATCTGGCTATAGACCAGGGGGGACATACGAATTGGAAAGTACTTGTCATAGTCATCTGGCTATAGACCAGGGGGACATACGAAGATGGGAATGACTTGGATCATAGTCATCTGGCTATAGACCAGGGGGGACTACGAATTGGAAAGCACTTGGATCATAGTCATCTGGCTATAGACCAGGGGGGACATACGAATTGGTAAGCACTTGGATCATAGTCATCTGGCTATAGACCAGGGGGGACATACGAATTGGGAAAGCACTTGGATCATAGTCATCTTGCTATAGACCAGGGGGACATACGAATTGGGAAAGCACTTGGATCATAGTATCTGGCTATAGACCATGGGAGACATACGAATTGGAAAGTACTTGGATCATAGTCATCTGGTTATAGACCAGGGGGGACATACGGAATTGCGAAAGTACTTGGATCATAGTCATCTGGCTATAGACCAGGGGGGACATACGAATTGGAAAGCACTTGGATCATAGGTCATCTGGCTATAGACAGGGGGGACTACGAATTGGAAAGCACGGTTGTGTACGAGTCTGGCTATAGACCAGGGGGACATTACGAATTGGAAAGCACTTGGATCATAGTCATCTGGCTATAGACCAGGGGGGACATACGAATTGGAAAGCACTTGGATCATAGTCATCTGGCTATAGACCATGGGAGACATACGAATTGGAAAGTACTTGGATCATAGTCATCTGGTTATAGACCAGGTCATAGCACTATCCCTGCTGCATCCCTAGTTACAAATGATGTCGTTAGTTGTATAGATAAAAGTCAACATTGTGCTGCCTTCTTCATTGACCTGTCAAAGGCTTTCAATATTGTTGAACACTCACTGCTAWTTCATTGCTAATTCACTGCTAATTCACTGCTAATTCATTGCTAATTCACTGCTAATTCACTGCTAATTCATTGCTAATTCACTGCTAATTCACTGCTAATTCACTGCTAATTCACTGCTAATTCAATGCTAATTCAGAGGCTTTCCTCAATTGGTCTAGACCAGGCTGCGTGTAAATGGTTTAAAACATGACTTGACAGATGGAACTCAATGTGTGTATCTACTGATGGCGGTAAATCAGGTTTCCTGGATATTAGCAAAGGTTTTCCGCAGGTGTCGATTCTGGGTCCTGTACTTTTTACTACAATATTGACATGTCTGCAAAAAATTGTAACCTGCTCTTGTATGCTGATGATAAGGTTATGTATGTTACTTGAATTTGTTTAATTATTATTATTGTCATGACTTCCGCCGAAGTTGGTCCCTCTCCTTGTTCGGGCGACATTCGGCGGTCGACGTCACCGGCTTTCTAGTCGCCACCGATCCATGTTTCATTTTCGTTTTGTTTTGTCTTCATTTTACACACCTGGTTTCCATTCCATAATCAATGTTCCTTATTTAACCCTCTGGCTTCCCCTGTTGTTTTGTGTCGTTGTCAAGTGGCTCTGGATTATTTTCCTTGATGGAAGATTGTTTATTAGAGTAAAGTTAAGATTTTTACTGTGTCCTGCGCCTGAGTCCGCCTTACGCACATCACCTAGAACGCTGACAGAATCACGCACCTGAAGAATGGAGTCAGCAGGTGCACCCAGCCCTCCAGCAGCACGCAACTATGTTGCAGAGTCAATTATTTTTTATTTTTTATTTAACCAGTATTTAACTAGGCAAGTCAATGAAGAACAAATTCTTATTTACAATGACTCCGGCCAAACCCGGACGACACTGGGCCAATAAGAACTCCCAATCACAGCCGGATGTGATGCAGCCTGCTTTAGTTTTTGATCCAAGTGCTGTATGCGACACCTTTGAAGTCTTACGTTGAGATGGCGCCGAAGAGGAAAGCTGACGTTTTACGTCTCGCAACCAATTGTGCTTCATTCTTTTCTTCATTGTTTTGCATTGTTTGTAAATTATTTTGTACATAATGTTGCTGCTACCGTCTCTTATGACCGAATATAACTTCTGGACATCAGAACTGCTATTACTCACCACGAACTGGAAGAAGCTTTTTCCTTTAACAAGTCCAACGAGAAAGAGACACTGCTCTCCTGGGAACAGGCCCAGATCCCCGTCATGAAGGAAAGACGGAGGAAAAGAGGACACAGATCGGGCTACCTTTTGAGAATCCGTAGGCGAGCGAGAAAACTCCCACTGCCATCAATTCTACTTGCTAACGTGCAATCATTGCAAAATACAATTGATGACCTACGATTATCCTACCAACGGGACATTAAGAACTGTAATATCTTATGTTTCACAGAGTCGTGGCTGAACGACGACACGGATAATAGATAATAGAGCTAGCTGTATTTTCCATGCACCGGCAGAACAGAGAAGCTACGTCTGGTAAGACGAGGGGTGGGTGTGTGTCTATTTGTCAATAACAACTGGTGCGCGATGTCTAATATTAAAGAAGTCTCGAGGTATTTCTAACCTGAGGTAGAGTACCTTATGATAAGCTGTAGACCACACTATCTACCAAGAGAGTTCTCATCTATATTATTCGTAGTCGTCGATTTACCAACACAGACCGATGCTGGCACTAAGACCGCACTCAACCAACTCAATAAGGCCATAAGCAAACAAGAAAATGCTCATCCAGAAACGGCACTCCTAGTGGCCGGGGACTTTATTGCAGGCAAACTTAAATCATTTTTACCTAATTTCTACCAGCATGTTAAATGTGCATCCAGAGGAAAAAATGCATGACCACCTTTACTCCACACACAGAGATGTATACAAAGCTCTCCCTCACTCTCCATTTGGCAAATCTGACCATAATTATATCCTCTCTTGCATACAGCAAAAACTAAAGTAGGAAGTACCAGTGACTCGCTCAATACGGAAGTGGTCAGATGATGCGGATGCTACACTACAGGACTGTTTTGCTACAGACTGGAATATGTTCCGGGATTCATCCAATGGCATTGATGAGTATACCACCTTAGTCACCGGCTTCATTAATAAGTGCATCGATGAAATCGTCCCCACAGTGACCTTACGTACATATCCCAACCAGAAGCCATGAATTACAGGCAACATCTGCTTCGAGCTAAAGGCTAGAGCTGCCGCAGTCGAGGAGCGGGACACTAATCCGGATGCTTCTAAGAAATCTCGCTATGCCCTCAGACGAACCATCAAACAAGCAAAGCATCAATACAGGATTAAGATTGAATCCTACTACACCGGCTCTGAAGCTTGTCGGATGTGGCAGGGCTTGAAAACTATTACGGACTACAAAGGGAAACCCAGACGCGAGCTGCCCAGTGACGCAAGCCTACCAGATGAGCTAAATGCCTTTTATGCTCGCTTCGAGGCAAGCAACACTGAAGCATGCACGAGAACACCAGCTGTTCTAGATCACAGTGTGATAACACTCTCGGTAGCCGATGTGAGCAAGACCTTTAAACAGGTCAACATTCACAAAGCCGCGGGGCCAGACGGATTACCAGGACGTGTACTCAAAGCATGCGCGGACCAACTGTCAAGTGTCTTCACTGACATTTTCAACCTCTCCCTGACCGAGTCTGTAATACCTACATGTTTCAAGCAGACCACCATAGTCCCTGTGCTCAAGAACACTAAGGTAACCTGCCTAGATGACTACCGACCCGTAGCACTCACGTCTGTAGCCATGAAGTGCTTTGAAAGGCTGGTCATGACTCACATCAACACCATCATCCCAGAAACCCTTGACCCATTCCAATTTGCATACCGCCCCAACAGATCCACAGATGATGTGATCTCTATTGCACTCCACACTGCCCTTTCCTACCTGAACAAAAGGAACACCTATGTGAGAATCCTATTCATTGACTACAGCTCAGCGTTCAACACCATAGTGCCCTCAAAGTTCAATCATAAGCTAAGTATCGTGGGACTAAACAGCTCCCTCTGCAACTGGATCCTGGACTTCCTGACGGGCCGCCCCCAGGTGGTGAGGGTAGGTAACAGCACGTCTGCCACGCTAATCTGATCCTAAACACTGGGGCCCCTCAGGGATGTGTACTTAGTCTCCTCCTGTACTCCCTGTTCACCCACAACTGCGTGACCAAACACGACTCCAACACCATCATTAAGTTTTCTGACGACACAACAGTGGTAGGCCTGATTACCGACAACGATGAGACAGCCTCGTTGTCGGTAGGGAGGAGGTCACAGAACTGGCAGTGTGGTGCCATGACAACAACCTCTCCCTCATTGTGAGCAAGACAAAGCAGCTGATTGTGGACTACAGTAAAAGGGGTGCTGAACACATTGGGTTGTAGTGGAGCGGGTCGAGAGCTTCAAGTTCCTTGGCGTCCACATCACCAAAAAACTATCATGGTCCAAACACACCTTTTCCCCCTCAGGAGACTGAAGAGATTTGTCATGGGTCCCCAGATCCTCAAAAGGTACTACAGCTGCACCATCGAGAGCATCTTGACTGGTTGCATCACCGCCTGGTATGGCAATTGCTCAGTATCTGACCGTAAGGCGCTACAAAGGGTAGAGCGAACGGCCCAGTACATCACTGGGGCCAAGCTTCCTGCAATTCAGGACCTATATAATAGACGCTGTCAGAGGAAAGCCCATAAAATTGTCAGAGACTCCAGTCACCCAAGTCATAGACTATTTTCCGCATGGCAAGTGGGACCGGAGCGGCAAGTCTAGGACCAAAAGGCTCCTTAACAGCTTAATCAAAGGCCACCAGACTATTACATTGACCCCCCCCCCCCCTACCCCCCGATTTGTTTTGTACACTGCTGCTACTCGCTGTTTATTATCTATGCATAGTCACTTCACCCCTACCTACATGTGCAAATTACCTCAACTAACCTGTACTCTCACACAGTGACTCAGGAACAATACCCCCTGTATATAGCCTCGTTATTGTTATTTAGTGTGTTACTTTTTATTATTTTCACTTTAGTTAATTTGGTAAATATTTTCTTAATACTTGAACTGAACTTGAACTGCACTGTTGTTAAGGGCTTGTAAGTAAGCATTTCATGGTAAAGTCTACTACACCTGTTTTATTCGTCGTATGTGACAAATAAATGTTGATTTGATTCTAACCAGGTACTGCAGTGATACCTCTGAGATGCAGTGTCTTAGACCACTGCACCACTCGGGACCCCACGGTTGACAGGCCCAATCTGAACTAAGTCTGCCTTCATTGTATTACAGAAAAAAACTTTATTGACCTGAAATGAGTATTGAAGGCTGGTAAAACAAAAGTATTTGTTGTTCTCTAGAAACTAAAATAACTGATGATTTAAAAGCATATATACTGTTGATGGTGTCCCCTGTTTACAAATATCTGGGCATCTGGATAGATGAAAAGCTGTCTTTTAAAAGTTCCTATTGTTATTAATAAAAAAATGGGCTCGCTTCTATAGAAACAGGTCCTGCCTCTCGCTCCATAGTAAAAAACAGATTATTCAGTCGACGTTCCTATCGGTCCTAGACTATGGCGAACATCATCTATATGAACGCAGCAGCCACATCGTTAGAGCTATTAGATATAGTTTATCACACGCTCTCTTTTGTTATGGGCCAACCGTTTCCAGTACTCATCACTGCTTTTCTCCACCAGACAGTTGTATGGTCTTCTTTGATGTCACCTAGGTTGATACATTGCTATGTTTTCATGTATAAAGCTATTTACAATTAGTCCCACTGTACCTAACATCATTACTAACTATAGACATACGAGTCTACAGGGTGGGGCGGGGGGGGGGGGGGAGGGGGGGGTTTTAGAGTGAGTAGAGGGAGACAGACAGGGTGGGGGTTAGAGGAGAGAGACAGACAGGGTGGGAGGTAGAGGAGAGACAGGCAGGGTGGGGGGTAGAGGAGAGACAGACAGGGTGGGAGGTAGAGGAGAGACAGATAATGGATCATAGCACACTGCTCTTTATGACAGGTGACAGTTTAAGTACTCATCACTGCATTTCTCCACCAGACAGCTGGATGGTCCTCTTTCATGTCACGCAGGTTGATACATTGCTACTGCCTATTTTTATGGGCAACATCAAACATCATTACTTAACTTTAGACATACTAGTTACCACACTCGGTCTCAGGGACGGATAGCGCTAGAAATTCCTTTGGTAAATCAGCTTTTAGTTCTTCTAGCAGCTTATTTGTGGAACAATCTTCAAAATGTTCTTAATTATGATGTTCTGGTGCCTCTTGGGTAATTCAGAAAGCTGATTTGAAGATCTTATTACTGGTGAATGTTCGTGTTGTTTATGACAGTGTTTTTCTTTCTGCTTGCATTTTGGATTTATATTTTGATGTGTGTATTTTCTGTAATGTCTGTAATTTAGAGGAGAGGAGGAGAGGAGAGAGAAGGAAAGGAGAGGAGAGAGGAGGAAATGAGAGGAGAGAGGAAGTGAGGAGAGAAGAGGAGGAAAGGAGAGGAGAGAGGAGGAAAGGAGGACAGAAGAGGAGAGGAGAGGAGATATAAGGATGAGGACAGGAGAGGAGGGATGAGGAGATTATTTATTATTTGTTCTCAATAAATAAGAAGAAGAAGAGAAGAGGTGAGGAGAAGAAGAGGAGCAAGACAGGAGAGAGTGAGAAGAGAGGAGGAGAGGAGAGGAGAGAAGGAGGACAGGAGAGAGAGGAGGAGAGGAGAGAAGGGGTAAGGAGAGAGGAGGAGAGGAGAGAAGAGAGGAGAGAAGGAGGACACGAGAGAGGAGAGGAGGAAGACAGGAGAGAGTGAGAAGAGAGAAGGAGAGGAGAGAAGAGGAGGAGAGAAGAGGAGGACACGAGAGAGGAGAGGAGAGAGGAGAGGAGAAGTGAGGAGATGTTGAAGAGAGGAGAGGAGAGAACAGGAGAAGGGAGGAGATGAGAGAAGAGAAGGGGAGAGGAGAGAAGTGGAGGAGGACAGGGAAGAAGACGAGAGGAGAGGAGAGATTAGGATGAGAACAGGAGAGGAGAGATGAGGAGAGGAGAGACGGGGTGAGGAAAGGAGAGTAGAGAGAGGAGAGAAGTGAGGAGAGGAGAGGTTAAAGAGAGACGGGGGTGGAGAAAGAAGAAGTAGAGAGAGAGAGAAGTGAGGAGAGGAGAGAAGTGAGGAGAGGAGAGATGAGGAGAGGAGAGACGGGGTGAGGAAAGAAGAGAGTAGAGAGAGGAGAGAAGTGAGGAGAGGAGAGGTTAAAGAGAGGAGAGAAGAGAGGAGAGGAGAGCATGTATTATTTATTCCCAATAAATACTAAGAGTAGACGAAAGGAGAGACGAGGAGAGAAGAGAGGAGAGACGGGGTGAGGAGAGGACAGAAGCGGAGGATGACGGGGAAGGGAGGAGATGAGAGGATGAGGACAGGAGAGGAGAGGCGGAGGACAGGAGAGAGGAGGACAGGCAACGAGAGACGAGGAGAGGAGAGAAGAGGCTCTAACCACTTGGCTACCAGGGGGAGAGGAGTGAAGAGGATAGGATAGAAGACGACATGAGAGAGGAGGAGAGGAGAGGAGAGAAGAGAGGAGAGAAGGAGGACAGGAGAGAGGAGAGGAGAGAAGAGAGGAGAAGAGAGGAGAGCAGACTGGAAAGCGGACAGGAAAGAGGAGAAGAGAGTAGAGGGAGAGACAGACAGGGTGGGGGGGTAGAGGAGAGAGCCAGGTTGGGGGTGTAAAGGGAGACAGACAGGGTTGTGTTAGAGGAGAGACAGAACGGATGGTGATTATAGTTATGTCCATCCATCACTTCTCCTTACCCCAAAAATGTGTGTCATGAGTTGTCCTGCCACTGACTGACAGCAGGAACCCTGCTGTTCCAATCTTAGTGAGAGTCCCAGTATTAATGTTTGAAAAACATGCTCCTTCTTCAAGGCTGTTAATCTGAGCCAGAGCAGCTCTACTCTGTGACCCCTAAAAATCCACTTATGTAATTCACACCGTCTCTGGCCATAGCTATTAATTATTCACACTGCCTTTAAAAATAGTTTTTTGACACATCTCTGTTGAACATAGCTCCACAGTCAGTTCAATAATGCAGAAGCAGGAGCTACAAGACAAAGTGTCATACAAAAACCTTTAGTCCCGGGGTTTGAGGAGAGAAATTCTATTGTACTGAACCACGTCAATAGCAATAAATACATGTTTGTTTTTTTCATGTGGATCGTGAATTTTATACCTGTTTGTGTTACTCATGGGAGTTTTATCTGGAGAGGATACAGGACAAATCTCGTTAACAATGTTTGCGTCGGGTCGGTTAAAGGGGCAATCTGTGATTGGTACATCCAGTTTTAGACTTTTAAATGAATTACGTACACCCATTGATTCTTGAAGAGTATAAATTATAGATGACTAGTGAGGCAGTTCAACTGTCCTACCCATACAAATATAAAGAGCTTTCTCAATAAAGTGTTTTTTGGTCAATTTACAGTAGATGTCGTTGTATATGTCGTTATATATGTCGTTATATATGATTGATTGCTTTTCCTCTTGATGTCACAGAAGAATAAATAATTAATTAATTTTTGTAAATGAATGTTAAAGTCCAGATGGATGTACCAACAGCAGATTGCCCCTTTAAGAGAATACGGAGAGGGTCACCACGGTTGATTTCTGGTACGGTGATCAAACATCACCGTAACCTCCACACGGCTTGTCTACTACCCATAAACAGGTGCTAATGTGTACACATTCATTCGTTCATTTATTCATCTAACTTCCTTAGGTGAGGTCACGTATTTTCAGTCATTCTTTAGGGAGTAGAAAACACCAAATAGTATATGACCTACAAACAGTGTACTCTAAATTACCTGATTATGCTGTGTTATATTGTGGGGAAAAAAATTCAATCAGGGAAATGTTGACAAAACAAACAGAAAAACATGTCATTTAGGTGAGGAAAAGTAGCTTTGTATTTATATTGTAATCATTAGGCTTTATTTTTAGAGTAGAAAAGACTTTAAGTTGACTGACACACTGACAAACAAAGTAGAACTATTCCCTTTCAAGTAAGGTTTGAAACTGTCCACCTAACTCACACTCGTGCCCTCCTCCCTCCTCCTCTCACCTCTTCTACCTCTCCTCCTCCCCTCCTTCTACCTCCTCCTCCTCCTCTCCTTTCCTCTACCTCCTCATTCTCCTCATTCTCCTCCTCCTCCTCCTACCTCTACCTCTACCTCCTTCCTCCTCCTTTTCTCCTCCTCCTCTACCTCCTTCTTCCTCCTTCTCCTCCTCCTCCCTCCTCTACCTCCTCCTCCTTCTCCTCCTCCCTCTACCCCTTCCTCCCCTCCCTCCTCCTTCTCCTCCTTCTTCATCTACCCTCCCTCTTCATTCTTCCTCCTCCTCCTTCCTCCCTCCTTTCTCCTCCTTCTCTCCTCCTCCTCCTTTCTCCTCTACTCCTCCTCATCTCCTTCCTCCTTCTCTTCTCCTCCTCATCATTCTCCTCCTCCTCCTTCTCCTCCTTCTCCTCCTCCTCTACCTCCTTCTCCTCCTCCTCTACTCCTCCTCCTTCTCCTCCTCCTCTACCTCCTTCTCCTCCTCCTCCCCTCCTCCCCCTTTCTCCTCTTTCCTCCTCCCTCCTCCTCCTTCTCCTTCTCCTCTCCTCCTCCTCCTCCTCCTCTCCTTCCTCCTTCCTTCCTTCTCCTCGCTCCTCCTCCTCCTCCTCCTCCTCCTTTCTTCCTTCCTCCTCCTCGTCATTCTCCTCCTCGTCATTCTCATCCTCCTCCTCCTTCTCCTCCTTCTCCTTCTGCACTCTACCTCCTCTTTCATTCTCCTCCTTCCTCCTCCTCCTCCTTCTTCCTCCTTCTCTTCGCTCCTCCCCCTTTCTCTCTACTCCTCCTCATCTCCTCCTCCCCTCCTTCTCCTCCTCATTCATTCTTCCTCCCTCCTCCTTCTCCTCCCTTCTTCCTCCCTCCCTACCTCCTTCTCCTCCTCCTCTACCTCCTCCTCCTTCTCCTCCTCCTCTACCTCCTTCTCCTCCTCCCCTCCTCCTTCCTCCGTCCCCTTCTCCTCTTCCTCCTGCTCCTCCTCCTCCTTCTCCTTCTCCTTCCCTCCTCCTCCTCCTCCCTCCTCCTTCCTCCCTTCCTCCTCCTCCTCCTCCTTCTTCTCCTTCTCCTCCTCGTTCATTCTCCTCCTCGTCATTCTTCCTCCTCCTCCTCCTTCTCCTCCTTCTCCTTTCTCCTCTACCTCCTCTTCATTCTCCTCCTTCCTCCTCCTCCTCCTTCTCCTCCTTCTTCCTCCTCCTCCTTCCTTCTCCCTCTACTTCCTCCTCATTTCTCCTCCTCCTCCTCCTTCTCCTCCTCATCATTTCTCCTCCTCCCTTCCTTCTCCTCCTTCTCCTCCTGCCGCTACCTGCCTTCTCCTCCTCCTCTACCTTCC
>NW_019943763.1:62131-76140 GCF_002910315.2 Salvelinus sp. IW2-2015 | reverse complement strand
ACTGTAGTTGTTTATAGTACTTCAATACAGTATCACCACCCCAGTGTTGTTTACTGTAGTTGTTTATAGTACTTCCATCAATACAGTATCACCACACATCAATACTGCATCCATTTACCAATAAACCTGCAGCATATACGGTGCATTCAGAAAGTATTCAGACCCCTTGACTTTGTCCACATTTTGTTACGTTACAGCCTTATTCTAAAATGGATACAATTATCAATATACAGTACACACAATAACCCCATAGTGACAAAGTGAAAACAGGTTTTGAGAAATGTTTGCAAATGTATTACAAATAAAACACAGAAATACCTTATTTACGTAAGTATTCAGACTCTTTGGTAGAAGACTTGAAATTGAGCTCAGGTGCATCCTGTTTCTATTGATCATCCTTGAGATGTTTCTACAACTTGATTGGAGTCCACCTGTGGTTAATGAAATTGATTGGAAATGATTTGGAAAGGCACACACCTGTCTATATAAGGTCCCACAGTTGACAGTGCATGTCAGAGCAAAAACCAAGCCATGAGGTTAAAGGACTTGTCCATAGAGCTCCAAGACATGATTGTGTGGAGGCACAGATCTGGGGAAGGGTACCAAAACATTTCTGCAGCATTGAAGGTCCCCAAGAACACAGTGGCATCCACCATTATGAAGTTTGGAACCACCAAGACTCTTCTTTGAACCCGATGGTCACTCTGACAGAGTTCTAGAGTTCCTCTGTGGAGATGGGAGAACCTTCCCGAAGGACAACCATCTCTGCAGCACTCCACCAATCAGTCCTTTATGGTAGAGTGGCCAGACAGATGCCACTCCTCAGTAAAAGGCACATGACAGCCCTCTTGGAGTTTGCCAAAAGGCACCTAATGGACTCTCAGACCATGAGAAACAAGAGTTACTTGTCTGATTACACCAAGATTGAAATCTTTGACCTGATTGCGAAGCGTCACGTCTGGAAAAAACCTGGCAAACATTCCTATGGTGAAGCATGGTGGTGGCAGCATTATGCTGTGGGGATGTGGGGACTAGTCAGGACAGAGGGAAAGATGAATGGAGCAAAGTACAGAGAGATCCTTGATGAAAACCTGCACCAGAGCGCTCAGGACCTCAGACTGGGGTGAAGGTTCACCTTCCAACAGGACAACGACCCTAAGCACACAACCAAGACAACGCAGGAATGTCTTTGAATGGCCCGACCAGAGTCCAGACTTGAACCAGATCAAACATCTCTGAAGAGACCTGAAAATAGCTGTGAAGCAACGCTCCCCATCCAACCTGACAGAGCTTGAGAGGATCTGCAGAGAAGAATGGGAGAAACTCCCCAAATACAGGAGTGCCAAGATTGTAGCGTCATACCCAAGAAGACTCGAGGCTGTAATCACTGCCAATGGTGCTTCAACAAAGTACTGAGTAAAGGGTCTGAGTACTTTTGTAAATCGGATATTTCAGTTTTTTACTTTTTAATGCATTTGCAAAAATGTCTAAAAACCTGTTTTTGCTTTGTCATTATGGGGTATTGTGTGTTGATAGCTGATTAAAAATATATATACATTTGAGAATAAGGCTGTAACCTTACAAAATGTGGAAAAAGTCAAGGGGTCTGAACTTGTACACTTGTTTATGTGCTGCTGTGCGGTTTGTTGCTAATCTTATTCTTCTACCAGCCAACTTCACGGTTTTTACTTTTTAATTATCGTTTTATATTTTTATGTTTTCCCTCGCTCTACTTTTTCCATTCAACTTTTTCACCCCGGAGTCTTTATTTGGACATGGTTCTTCAGGACCTCCACCAGTCGAAGCTAAGTAGTAACATTAACATCATACCTTCTAATTGCAGTCGCTGTACTCATAATATACAGGAGAACGATCACCTTATGGCGAGGATAGCTGTGCTGCAAGCCCAGCTTCGGACGCAATCGTTAGGCAAGGGTAATTTCAGTGTAGGAAAGGATGGAACAGCGTCTGTGCCACCAGTAAGTACAGATAGTAACGTTAGTATAAATCCCCTCGCACGGTCCCCGCAGCCGGACAACTTTCTCATGGCTTCTGGAGGGAAATGCTGTAGGAATGCTCAACCGGTGTCGCTCATTCAGCTGACAGAAACTTTGGTCTCCTCCCCGATGTTAGGATGAAACAGTCAGAGGTCACCAAGCGCAACATAACTTCAGCGTGTAATCAGCTAGAAGGTGTGTCGGCATCGAGTAATGTCTTGGCCCCCTCCCAGTTAGGGGAGTGATGAGCTTTACAGCAGCGTCACACACTCAATGCCTGGTTGAAAACTGTTTTCTGCTCCTCCCAAAATATATCATTTGTAGAACTGGCCCTCTTTCTGGGACCAAGTCTGGCCGCTGAGGAGTGACGGACTCCATCCTAGCTGAGGGGTGATCTCATCTTCTCTATCAACATAGACAGGCTCTAACTCCCCTAGCTCCACAATGAGATAGGGTGCAGGCAGGCAGCAGGCTGTTAGCCAGCCTGCCAGCTTAGTGGAGTCTGCTACTAGCACATCAGTGTAGTCGCTCAGCTATCTCCATTGAGACCGTGTCTGTGCCTCGATCTAGGTTGGGCAAACTAAACAATGCTGTGTTCGCCTTAGCAATCTCTCACTGGAATAAAAACCTCCTCCATTCCTATCATTATTGAAAGAGATTGTGATATCTCACATTCAAAATAGGCTACTTTATCTTAGATCCCTCACTTCCAAAGCAGTTATATTAATTAACTAATCACTGATCATAATCTTGATTTGATTGGCCTGACTGAAACATGGCTGAAGCCATGATGATTTACTGTGTTGAATGAGGCCTCTCCTCCTGGTTAACTACTAGTGACCATATATCCCCGCGGCATCCCCAAAGGCGGAGGTCAAAATCAGAAACTTTCTGTCCCAAAATTATGCAGAAAAATGTATCCATGCTCTACTTTACGGCTACTATTATAAAGCACTAAATAGTTAGTGCTGAACACGGCTCGTGCTAGAATCTTGACGAGAACCACAGTTATTGTTTTTATCTATTACTCCAGTGCTAGCTTCTCTACACTGGCTTCTCTGTTTCCTATCCCAGTGCTAGCTTCTCTACACTGGCTTCGCTGTTTCCTACTCCAGTGCTAGCTTCTCTACACTGGCTTCCTGTTTCCTACTCCAGTGCTAGCCTCTCTACACTGGCTTCCTGTTTCCTACTCCAGTGCTAGCCTCCCTACACTGGCTTCCTGTTTCCTACTCCAGTGCTAGCCTCCCTACACTGGCTTCCTGTTAAGGAAAGGGCTGATTTCAAGGTTTTACTGCTAACCTACAAAGCATTACATGGGCTTGCTCCTACCTATCTTTACGATTTGGTCCTGCCGTACATACCTACAAGTACGCTACGGTCACATGACGCAGGCCTCCTTACTGTCCCTAGTAATTCTAAGCAAACAGCTGGAGGCAGGGCTTTGTCCTATAGAGCTCCATTTTTATGGAATGGTCTGCCTATCCATGTGAGAGATGCAGACTTGGTCTCGACCTTTAAGTCTTTATTGAATACTTATCTCTTCAGTAGGTCCTATGCTTGAGTGTTGTCTGGCCCAGGAGTGTGAAGGTGAACCGAAAGGCACTGGAGCAACGAACCGCCCTTGCTGTCTCTGCCTGGCCGGTTCCCCTCTCTCCACTGGGATTCTCTGCCTCTAACCCTATTACAGGGGCTGAGTCGCTGGCCTACTGGTGCTCTTCCATGCCGTCCCTAGGAGGGGTGCGCCACTTGGGTGGGTTGTGATCTTTCGCCCCCTTTGGGTTCGTGCTGTGGGGGAGATCGTAGGCTATACTCGGCCTTGTCTCTGGATAGTAAGTTGGTGGTTGAAGATATCCCTCTAGTGGTTTGGGGGCTGTGCTTTGGCAAAGTGGATTGTGTTAAATCCTGCCTGTTTGGCCCTGTTTGTCCCTGTCCGGGGGTATCATCGGACAGGGCCACAGTGTCTCCCGACRTCTCCTGTCTCAGCCTCCAGTATTTATGCTGCAATAGTTTGTGTCGGGGGGCTAGGGTCAGTCTGTTATATCTGGAGTATTTCTCATGTCTTATCTGGTGTCCTGTGTGAATTTAAGTATGCTCTCTCTAATTCTCTCTCCTTCTCTCTTTCTTTCTCTCTCTCGGAGGACCTGAGCCCGAGGACCATGCCTCACGACTACCTGGCCTGATGACTCCTTGCTGTGCCCATTCCACCTGGTCGTGCTGCTGCTCCCGTTTCAACTGTTCTGCCTGCGGCTATGGAACCCTGACATGTTCACTGGACGTGCTACCTGTCCCAGACCTGCTGTTTTCAACTCTCTAGAGACAGCAGGAGCTACCTTGTCCCAGATCTCTAGAGACAGCAGGAGCTACCTTGTCCCAGATCTCTAGAGACAGCAGGAGCTACCTTGTCCCAGATCTCTAGAGACAGCAGGAGCTACCTTGTCCCAGATCTCTAGAGACAGCAGGAGTGGAAGAGATAATAGCCGATCTGAATGATCAGCTATGAAAAGCACACTGACATTTACTCCTGAGGTGCTGACTTGTTGCACCCTCTACAACCACTTTGATTATTATTATCTGACCTTGCTGGTCATTTATGAACATTTGAACATCTTGGCCATGTTCTGTTATAATCTCCACCCGGCACAGCCAGAAGAAGACTGGCCACCCCTCATAGCCTGGTTCCTCTCTAGGTTTCTTCCTAGGTTCTGGCCTTTCTAGGGAGTTTTTCCTAGCCACCATGCTTCTACACCTGCATTGCTTGCTGTTTGGGGTTTTAGGCTGGGTTTCTGTGCAGCACTTTGTGACATCAGCTGATGTAAGAGGGGCTTTATAAATACATTTGATTTGATTGGTTGATGGTCTGAATACTTTCCAAAGGCAATGTATAACTGACATCCTTGCACCATTATTTTGTTATGTCCTGTAACACATATGTTAAGCTATTATTGGTCTTAAAATTCAGTTATGGTCAGGTCCTCCCCATTGAAATTAATTATTGCCATCTTGGAAATAGACTGCTGGGACTGATTATAGACTAAATCTATGATGACTGTACTAAAACACTTTCCCAATGGGTCTTCTTGTTCTCGGAGACATATGGTGCAGTTATCATCCACGGTATCGTGTGATAATAGATCACATCCCTGTCTATTCATATACCCCATAATATATTCATGTGTAACCTATGATCTGCAATGACTGGCCCGTAGAGATATCATTACCCATTCCAATTGTTTCATACATTAACATTATGAATGTTCATTCATTATGAAGTTAATAACATATCAAATTGCTTTACTTTTATATTAAATTTTATCCCTGATAATACAAATACACATGTCACACCCTCAATCCTGTTGACCCAACTAACAGCATAGGAGTCATATCATACACTACTGTGACCAAAACAATGTGAACACCTGCTCGTCGAATATGGGCATTAATATGGAGTCGGTCCCCCCCTTTGCTGCTATAACAGCCTCCACTCTGTGGGAAGGCTTTCACCTAGATGTTGGAACATTGCCGCAGGGACTTGCTTCTATTCAGCCACAAGAGCATTAGTGAGGTCCGGCACTGATGTTGGGCGATTAGGCCTGGCTCACAATAGGTGTTCCAATTCATCCCAAAGGTGTTCGATGGGGTTGAGTTCAGGGCTCTGTGCAGGCAAGTGAAGTTATTCCAAACCGATCTCAACAAATTGTTTCTGTATGGACCTCGCTTTGTGCACAGTGGCATTGTCATGCTGAAACAGGAAAGGGCCTTCCCCAAACTGTTGCCACAAAGTTGGAAGTACAGAATCATCTATAATGTCATTGTATGCTGTAGCGATACAATTTCCCTTCACTGGAACTAAGGGGCCTAGTCCTAACCATGAAAACAGCCCCAGACCATTATTCCTCTTCCACCAAACTTTACAGTTGGCACTATGAATTGGGGAGGTAGCGTTGTCCTGACATCCGCCAAACCCAGATTTGTCCATCAGACTGCCAGATGGTGAAGCGTGATTCGTCACTCCAGAGAACGCGTTTCTACTGCTCAAGAGTCCAGTGGCGGTGATATTTACACCTATCCAGCCAACGCTTGGCATTGCACATGGTGATATTAGGCTTGTGTGAGGCTGCTCAGCCATGGAAACCCATTTCATGAAGGTCCCGATTAACAGTTCTTGTTCTGACGTTGCTTCCAGAGGCAGTTTAGAACTCGGTAGTGAGTGTTGCAACCGAGGACAAATTATTTTTACGCGCTATGCTTTTCAACACTCGGCAGTCACATTCTGTGAGCTTGTGTGGCCTACCATTTCATAGCTGAGCCGTTGTTGCTCCTTGACGTTTCCACTTCACAATAACACCACTTACAGTTGACAGGGGCAGCTCTAACAGGGCAGAAATTTGACAAACTGAGTTGTTGGAAAGGTGGCATCCTATGATGGTGATACATTGAAAGTCACTGTGCTCTTCAGTAAGGCCATTCTACCGCCAATGTTTGTCTATGGAGATTGCATGGCTGTGTGCTCGATTTTATACAACTGTCAGCAACGGGTGTGGCTGAAATAGCCGAATCCACTAATTTGAAAGCGTGTCCACATACTTTTGCAAAGTGTGCAAAGCACCACTACCTCGGATAGGTGGCTATTACACCAACACATAACCCACAGAAATGGGCCTTCATTAAAATCATCGTTAGACTTTGCCACCCTAAAGTGGGCAAATATGTGACAATTTGGCCTGCTGGCCCATGGACTAGTTTGTAGTCCCAAAGCTTATCTGCTGCCCTGTATTACTGTTTAAATACCTGTGATATTACTGTATTAATACCCATGAGGTGTTTGTTATACTGTATATGTTATGGACATATGAAGACCTTTGTCCTGTTTTACTGTATGTAGCTAATAGGGCTCTGAGGTACTGCAGTACTATATGAAGTACTTTACGTTATATACTGTCTGAAGGTTTCTGTCCTGTGTTACTCAGACACTATTGAAAATATCTCAGTGACTTTCCCAGTAAGTATTCACATAGATTTTATTTGAAAAGACAAGGAGTTAAATAGTTTAACATATTTGGAAATACATTTGGAGAGTATTTTTAAAGCTCAAATACACTACCAAGCATTTAACCCAGGTATTTGAAAATAGTATTTGAAATAAGTATTTGAACATACAGTCAAGTAAAATTTGACAATGTTTTATTTTTTATTTTTTTTACAAATAACCATTCAAATACACAAATAAAAGTAGTCAAATACACAGATTTTTATTTTATTTAAATACCAGATGCTCAAATAGACATTATTTAAACCCAGACCTGGTGTTCCAGCACAGAGGACCTTTGTCCTGTATCACTGAAGGCCTGGAGGTAGGCCTCTGAGGTGTAACAGTACAGGAAGTTATGGACATATGAAGGTCCTGTAATCGCTGATATAATGACCATCATATTGACCGTACAGGAGAATTAGGCCACTAAAGTAGTGGAATGACATGTACAGGAGAATTAGACCACTAATGTAGTGGGTTGACATGTACTGGAGAATTATGCCACTAATGTAGTGGGTTGACATGTACTGGAGAATTAGACCACTAATGTAGTGGAATGACATGTACAGGAGAATTAGGCCACTAATGTTTTAGAGACACAAATCCACCAGCCATTCCATTTTCAGATCCTCCCTCATATGTCACATGGTTGACGATATGTCACTCCTCTCCTTCTGTCGAAAGGTCACTGGAGACCATTAGAACACCTCTCATACTGCCTCACTAACACAACACATAGCAGGCTAATCAGTCTTCTGTATCGATCGACCCATGTACAGAATGAATGGGCCACAGGTATTGGTGGATATTTCACTACTAGAATAGAATGACACAAATGGCATTCCAGTTCCTTTTCCAGTTCAACACATTCTAATTCCAGTCAAGTTTATTTATTTATAAAGCCATTTTTACATCAGCAGAAGTCACAAAATTCTGTACAGAAACCCAGCCTAAAACCCCAAACAGCAAGAAATGCAGGTGTAGAAGCACGGTGGCTAGGAAAATCTCCCTAGAAAGGATTATAGTAGTACATTGCCATTTAAGGCCAGGATGTTCTTCAAGATGTTCAAACGTTCATAGATCACCAGCAGGGTCAAATAATAATCACAGTGGTTGTAGAGTGTGCAACAGGTCAGTACCTCAGGAGTAGATGTCAGTCTGCTTTCATGAGCCAAGCATTCAGAGGTCGAGACAGCAGGTGGGGTAGAGAGAGAGAGTCGAAAACAGCAGGTCCGGGACAAGGTAGCAAGTCCAGTGAACAGGTCAGGGTTCCCTAGCCGCAGGCAGAACAGTTGAAACTGGAAAAGCAGCATGACCAGGTGGACTGAGGACAGCCAGGAGTCATCAGGCCAGGTAGTTCTGAGTCATGATCCTAGGGCTCAGATCCTCCGGGAGGGGAGGGAGAAGGAGAGAGAGATAATTAGAGAGAGCATACTTAAATTCACACAGGACACCAGATATGACAGGAGAATTACACCAGATATAACAGACTGACCCTAGCCCCCCGGCACATAAACTATTGCACCATAGATACTGGAGACTGAGACTGGGTGGGTCGGGGACACTGTGGCATCGTCCTTCAATACCACCAGACAGGAACAACCAGGAAGGATATAACCCCACCCACTTTGCCAAAGCACAGCCCCCACACCACTAGAGAGATATCAACATACCACCAACGTACTACCCTGAGACATGGCTGAGTATAGCCCACTAAGATTTCCTCCACCACACAAGACCAAAGTGTCGCAAAACCCGGACAGAAAGATCAAGTCTGTGACTCAACCCACTGAAGTGTTGAACCCCTCCTAGGGACGGCATGGAAGCGCACCAGTAAGCCAGTGACTCAGCCCCTGTAATAGGGTTAGAGGCAGAGAATCCCAGTGGAGAGAGGGGAACCGGCCAGGCAGAGACAGCAAGGGCGGTTCATCACTCCAGTGCCTTTCCATTCACCTTCACACTCCTGGGCCAGACTACACTCAATCATAGGACCTACTGAAGAGATGAGTCTTCAATAAAGACTTAAAGGTTGAGACTGAGTCTGCGTCTCTCACATGGATAGGCAGACCATTCCATAAAAATGGAGCTCTATAGGAGAAAGACCTGCCTCCAGCTTTTTGATTACAAAATCTAGGGTTAATAATGAGGCCTGCGTCTTGTGACCGTAGCATATTTGTAGGTATGTACAACAGGACAAAATCGGAGAGATAGGTAGCAGTAAGCCCATGTAATGCTTTGTAGGATGAAATCAGCCCTAGCCTTAACAGAAAGCCAATGTACTGTAGAGAGGCTAGCACTGGAGTGATATGATCACATTTTTTGGTTCCAGGTAAAGATTCTAGCAGCCATGTTTAGCACTAAGTGAAGTTTATTTAGTGCTTTATCCGGGTAGCCGGAAAGTAGAGCATTGCAGTAGTCTAACCTAGAAGTAACAAAACCATGGATTAGCTTTTCTGCATCATTTTTGGACAACACATTTCTGATTTTTGCAATGTTACGAAGATATAAAAGAAAGCTGACCTTGAAATATTCCTGATATGTTCGTCAAAAGAGAGATCAAGGTCCAGAGTAACACAGAGGTCCTTCACAGTTTTATTTGAGAAGACTGTCAGATCCAAGATTAAGATTAATTGTCAGATCCAACAGCAGGTCTCTTTGTTTCTTCGGACCTAGAACTCTGTTTTGTCCGAGTTTAAAAGTAACATTTTTGGCGCCATCCACTTCCTTATGTCTGAAACACAAGCTTCAAGGGAGGGCAATTTTGGGGTTTCACCATGTTTCATCAAAATGTACAGCTGTGTGTCGTCCGCATAGCAGTGAAAGTTGACATTGTGTTTCCGAATGACATAACCAAGAGGTAGAATATATAGTGAAAACAATAGTGGTCCTAAAACGGATCCTTGAGGAACGCAAAAACTTACAGAGGACAAACCATTCACAGAGACAAACTGATGTTTTTCGGACAGATAAGATCTAAACCAGGCCAGAACTTGTCCGTGTAGACCAATTTGGGTTTCTAATTTCTCCAAAAGAATGTGGTGATTGATGATGTCAAAAACAGCACTAAGGTCTAGGAGCACGAGAACAGATGCTGGGCCTTAGACTGACATCATTAAAAGGTAATTTATCACCTCCACGAGTGCAGTCTCAGTGCTATGATGGGGTCTTAAATCAGACTGAAACATTTCATATACACTAGCTGTCTTCAAGAATGCAGTGAGTTGCTGCGCAAAAGCATTTTCATTTTTTTTGAGGAATGGGAGATTTGATATAGGGTATGACTGTGGCAATGACTAGGTCCGGAGACATGTTGGTCAAATTCACTCATCTGATGATGGCTTTAAAAGCCTTTTAGAGTGGGTCTGTGGACTTTTCCCATGTGAATATTAAAGTCACTAAACATGTGAATATTATCTGCCATGTCTACAAGGTCCGATAGGAATTCAGGGACCTCAGTGAGGAATGCTGTGTACGGCCCAGGAGCCCTGTAATCAGTAGCTATAAATAGTGAATGAGTTGAGCTGCATAGATTTTATGACTAGAAGCTCAAAAGACAAAAAAGCTGTCTTTTTATTTTTTTAAATTGCAAATTGAAATTTACTGTCATAAATGTTAGAAAAACTCAGGACATAGTGTCTGTAATACTGTAATAAATTCACATAGTTGCTGTCACAAACACAGTTGTCACTGAGTAGTTGGAAATTCATTTCCCAGTGACTTACATAATCCACATAAATTCATGTTTATCAGGTTTTTGCTTTGGCGAACTTTTTTTTTATTATTGATATTTTCGAATAAAACCCATTTATGTCAAATTGTTTTGTGTTCTACTCATCATCCTGGTTGTCCTGAAAATGAAATGGTAAAACACRTAATTGTGAGGCTAAATATAAGTGACATGCAGGTAAATGAACAGCCGATTTTAGCTGGGGTCTCAGGACAGCTTTAATGATGCTTACAGAGGTGTGTGAATCCTCGAGAGCCTATGCAAATCCCAAAGTCGGAGTAGTTACCACTTTGTTACCATATCTAATCAGCAATGTTAATAATATTAGTATTATATTAGAATAAGTAACATAAGTAAGATGTATTTATTTATTTGCAGTGTACAAACTTAATATGATGAACAGGAATGACATTTGCTCTAACGGGTGGCCAAAAATAACTATACGAAAGCCACACCTCCAATCTCATGATAGGCTGTCACCTCTACAATATATTATTTWAAAAAAAGAAAATATTGAACCACTCCCATCACAAAAAGGTTCTGGTTTGAACCTTTACACATGGGTTCCTCTGATACCCTTTTCAGTGGGGGTCCTCTGATACCCTTTTCAGTGGGGGTCCTCTGATACCCTTTTCAGTGGGGGTTCCTCTGATACCCTTTTCAGTGGGGGTTCCTCTGATACCCTTTTCAGGGGCGTTCCTTACTGACATACTGCCTGCATTGCAGACTTACTGCCTGCATTACTACATGCCTTACTGCCTTACTGCCTGCCTTACTGCCAGCCCTACTGACTTACTGCCTGCCTTACTGACTTACTGCCAGCCCTACTGACAGACTGCCTTACTGCCTGCCTTACTGCCTTACTGCCAGCCTTACTAACTGCCTTACTGCCAGCCCTACTGACAGACTTGCTTACTGCCTGCCTTACTGCCTTACTGGCCAGCCCTACTGGACAGACTGCCTTACTGCCTGCCTTACTGCCCTTCCTGCCTGCCTTACTAACTGCCTTACTGCAGCCCTACTGACAGACTGCCTTACTGCCTGCCTTACTGCCTTACTGCCAGCCCTACTGACAGAGCTGCCTTACTGCCTGCCTTACTGCCTTACTGACAGCCTTACTAACTGCCTTACTGCCAGCCCTACTGACAGACTGCCTTACTGCCTGCCCTTACTGCCTTACTGCCAAGCCTTACTAACTGCCTTACTGCCAGCCCTACTGACAGACTGCCTTACTGCCTGCCTTACTGCCTTACTGCCTGCCTTACTAACTGCCTTACTGCCTTCCTTACTGCCTGCCTTACCTCCTTAATGCCTACCTTACTGCCTTACTGCCTGCCTTTCGGCCTGCCTTACTGCCCCACTGCCTGCCTTACCTCCTTACTGCCTGCCTTACTGCCTGACTTACCTCCTTACTGTCAGCCCTACTGACACACTGCCTGCCTTACTGCCTTACTGCCTTACTGCCTGCCTTACTGCCTGCCTTACTGCCTGCTTTACTGCCTGCCTTACTGCCTGCCTTACTGCCTTACTGCCTGCCTTTCTGCCTGCCTTACTGTCTTACTGCCTGCCTTTCTGCCTGCCTTACTGCATGCCTTAGTGCCTGCCTTTCTGCCTGCCTTACTGCCTGCCTTACTGACTGCCTTACTGCCTGCCTTTCTGCCTGCCTTACTCAAGGACCCTCTTTGAACTGGAAAGGTTACACTGGTGTGTCAAGTGTTAGAACCCCAACCCAGGCGCCTTTTCACTTGTAAAGAGAGACTCCCCATGTATTCCTTTGATATCAATGACAGCTTAAGTGACAGAGGTTATATATATAAATAGTTGAGCGTACCTTAGGTCTCAGTCTTTCATGGTACCAGAGTTAAACCTTATCAAATATTCAGTAGTGGTGTTTTTCTGCAACATTTTACCTGAAAAACAAATACAAAACACAGGGCTATTTGTCAGACCACGTACCAATTTATTATTAATGGCTGAGTAATGCTTACCAGAGTGCCTTTTGCCCTTTAAGCAAGTATCATTGGCTAATGCAACTAGCGTGAGTAAAAGCCAGCTCTAGCCCAATCCTCCTCTATAATGGCTTTTTACCATGTCGTAGGTGGGAAGGACACATTGTTTTCTGACCCTGCCTGGTATTATGCAGATGAGGCTATTATCTCCCCATTTAGAGCTTCTTCTAGTCATATTTACCTCCGTCCTGTCCTCGTTTTGATGCCATCGTCTCCACCGCTCTCCCTCCCTCTCCCTCCCTCTACCCTTGCAGGCCTGCAAGATTGACCCCCCCCCCCCCCCCCCCCCCCACCGGTGTCTCTGGTGTGTGTGTCCTGCTCTCGTATTCTGGGTAATGAGAGGAAGAGGAGAGGGGGATGGGGGGGGGGGGGGGGCTACTGTGGAGTAGTTGTTGCTTGTCGTGGCTGAATAAACCGCTTGATGAGATGGGCCGGCTGGCTGACGGATGGAGAGTGGAGAGGAGGAGGGGAGGTGTATGACAGTGCCTCGACCAGTAACAGCGCCTCGACCAGTAACAGTGCCTCGCCAATAACAGTGCCTCGACCAGTAACAGTGCCTCGACCAGTAACAGTGCCTCGACCAATAACAGTGCTCGACCAATAACAGTGCTCCGACAAATAACAGCGCCTCGACCAGTAACAGTGCCTCGACCAATAACAGTGCCTCGACCAGTAACAGTGCCTCGACCAGTAACAGTGGCCTCGACCAATAACAGTGCCTCGACCAATAACAGTGCCTCGACAATAACAGTGCCTCGACCAATAACAGTGCCTCGACCAATACAGTGCCATCGACAGTAACAGGCCTCGACCAGTAACAGTGCCTCGACCAGTAACTGTGCCTCGATCAGTACAGTGCCTCGATCAGTAACAGTGCCTCGACCAGTAACAGTGCCTCGATCAGTAACAGTGCCTCGACCAATAACAGTGCCTCGACCAATAACGTGCCTCGATCAGTAACAGTGCCTCGACCAATAACAGTGCCTCGACCAATAACAGTGCTCGACCAATAACAGTGCCTCGACCAATAACAGTGCCTCGACCAAATAACAGTGCCTCGATCAGTAACAGTGCCTCGACCAATAACAGTGCCTCGACCAATAACAGTTGCCTCGACCAATAACAGTGCCTCGACCAATAACAGTGCCTCGACCAGTAACAGTGCCCTTCGACCATAACAGTGCTCGACCAATAACAGTGCCTCGACCAATAACAGTGCCTCGACCCAGTAACAGTGCCTCGACCAA